>NC_056435.1:55627977-55760477 GCF_018296145.1 Oncorhynchus tshawytscha
ATCTGCTGGGTTCAATAAGACGAGTTTAGCATCTCTGTTGTATGTGTAGTTTTTAGACTGTTTTGTTATCAGTATATTTTCATACACTGTGTGTACATTTAGAACTAATTAACATGTTTTAATGTTGACACATTTTCCCCGTTCATTGGAACACAACGCAATAATTGCTGCTCCTTATTCGTTTCTCCCAAGGTCGTTTATTTTGTTTGCTCCAGATTTGTATTCCCATTCTGACGTTCAACTTCCTCAGCCAAATGTTCTCATTCATCTCCTCCCTCCCCTCCTCCCTCTATCACACTGATAAGGGAAGTGCTGAGAGGAGAATCAGTAGAGCATTCTCTCTCTCTCTCCTGGGGACGACGGAGGGATGGGAGGAAGAAGGTGACTGAGAGAGGCAGTGAGCTAATTGGGTCCTTATCTCCCCCACTACGACTCCCTTCCCTCGCCCTGACTAATCCTGGTGGGCTGCGGTTGTATGTGTGAGTACGGCTGGTTAGTCAAACACAACCAGGACATAATTGGGAAGAGGAGGATGACTTCACACCAAACTTATATTCTTTTGTGATTCTCTCCATCGCTCCCTCCCTCGTTCCCACCGGTGCACTCAGCCTTTCCTCTGTCACAACAGAATATCCCGCCTTTCATTCAGTGGCAGGCATTCCAGTCCTCTCCCTCAATTTCACCAATCCCCCCTTCTTTCCCTTCCAACTAACAATTTGGGGATTTTCTCTATTTTCATAGCCATTGTTTCTGCTCTGCCCATGCAGTGTCTCTTTCTGCTATCTCTCCACTCCTCTCTCTCTCTCTCTCTCTCTCTTTTTTAATCCTCTTTCTCACTCTTCCGTTCCCTCTCACCCTCTCTCTCCTCACCCCCTCTCTCTCTCTCTCTCTCTTTTTTAATCCTCTTTCTCACTCTTCCGTTCCCTCTCACCCTCTCTCTCCTCACCCCCCCCCCTCTCTCTCTCTCTCTCTCTCTCTCTCTCTCTCTTTAATCCTCTTTCTCAATCTTCCGTTCCCTCTCACCCTCTCTCTCCTCACCCCCTCTCTCTTTCTTTCTCTCCTTTCTTCTCTCTCTAACTGTGCTGTGGACTGTTGTTTGCAGATGGACGTGGTCTATACATTCCAGACGGGTCAGGCTCCGGTGCCGGGGGCATTGAGACGCCAGCCCTCAGTGGTCAGCCAGCACAACGACGCCAAAACAGTCTCTAGCCCCACACACGTAGGGCTTTCCTCTTCCTCCCTGTCTGCCAACTCTGCCGGGGCCCCGCCCCTTCCTACTCCTGCCGTCGCTGCTTCCTCCTCCACTGCAGGCAGTGAGTGAGCGGTCGCCATGGCGTCCCATTAACAACGAGCTGTCTTTTCTACCGCCTCCTCCTTCTCCTCCAATCAGAATGCTGAATGATGCATGACTGACTGACTGTTTGAATGATTGGCCATCATTACCCCAACCACAGCCTGCCGATGCCTGCTGACTACCTTCTCTAACTAAGTCTCTAGCGTTTCTCTACCTCTCTATCTCATATTCTTGATTTCTCTCTCTTCTACTCTTTCACTCATTAGCCCTCTCTCTCCCTCTATTGCACTCGTTTACTCACCCCTTGCTACTACACAGAAAAACCGTCCTGCTTCCTCGGTTCACTTTGCATCTCTCCTACGGCTTCTCCCAGTGCATCGTGGGGTTGGAGTTCTCCAAACTCCTAATATGATCTGCATGTATTAACCCTGGTGAGACATCTCAGTGAGGCCAGATCAACCTAAAGGAATAGGCAGGAAATAAATGGCCAAATCCATGTGATTCCTGACCCCAGGTGAGGCTAATCTCACACAGGGTAATAACTAAAATATTTAAATCCATGTGATTCCTGACTCCAGACGAGGCTAATCTCACACAGGGTAATATCTAAAATATTTAAATCCATGTGATTCCTGACTCCAGACGAGGCTAATCTCACACAGGGTAATATCTAAAATAGTTAAATCCATGTGATTCCTGACCCCAGGAGAGGCTAATCTCACACAGGGTAATATCTAAAATATTTAAATCCATGTGATTCCTGACTCCAGACGAGGCTAATCTCACACAGGGTAATATCTAAAATATTTAAATCCATGTGATTCCTGACCCCAGGAGAGGCTAATCTCACACAGGGTAATAACTAAAATATTTAAATCCATGTGATTCCTGACCCCAGGAGAGGCTAATCTCACACAGGGTAATATCTAAAATATTTAAATCCATGTGATTCCTGACTCCAGACGAGGCTAATCTCACACAGGGTAATATCTAAAATATTTAAATCCATGTGATTCCTGACCCCAGGAGAGGCTAATCTCACACAGGGTAATATCTAAAATATTTAAATCCATGTGATTCCTGACCCCAGGAGAGGCTAATCTCACACAGGGTAATATCTAAAATATTTAAATCCATGTGATTCCTGACCCCAGGAGAGGCTAATCTCACACAGGGTAATAACTAAAATATTTAAATCCATGTGATTCCTGACTCCAGACGAGGCTAATCTCACACAGGGTAATATCTAAAATATTTAAATCCATGTGATTCCTGACCCCAGGTGAGGCTAATCTCACACAGGGTAATAACTAAAATATTTAAATCCATGTGATTCCTGACCCCAGGTGAGGCTAATCTCACACAGGGTAATAACTAAAATATTTAAATCCATGTGATTCCTGACTCCAGACGAGGCTAATCTCACACAGGGTAATATCTAAAATATTTAAATCCATGTGATTCCTGACCCCAGGAGAGGCTAATCTCACACAGGGTAATAACTAAAATATTTAAATCCATGTGATTCCTGACTCCAGACGAGGCTAATCTCACACAGGGTAATATCTAAAATATTTAAATCCATGTGATTCCTGACTCCAGACGAGGCTAATCTCACACAGGGTAATATCTAAAATAGTTAAATCCATGTGATTCCTGACCCCAGGAGAGGCTAATCTCACACAGGGTAATATCTAAAATATTTAAATCCATGTGATTCCTGACTCCAGACGAGGCTAATCTCACACAGGGTAATAACTAAAATATTTAAATCCATGTGATTCCTGACCCCAGGAGAGGCTAATCTCACACAGGGTAATATCTAAAATATTTAAATCCATGTGATTCCTGACTCCAGACGAGGCTAATCTCACACAGGGTAATATCTAAAATATTTAAATCCATGTGATTCCTGACCCCAGGAGAGGCTAATCTCACACAGGGTAATATCTAAAATATTTAAATCCATGTGATTCCTGACCCCAGGAGAGGCTAATCTCACACAGGGTAATATCTAAAATATTTAAATCCATGTGATTCCTGACCCCAGGAGAGGCTAATCTCACACAGGGTAATAACTAAAATATTTAAATCCATGTGATTCCTGACTCCAGACGAGGCTAATCTCACACAGGGTAATATCTAAAATATTTAAATCCATGTGATTCCTGACCCCAGGAGAGGCTAATCTCACACAGGGTAATATCTAAAATATTTAAATCCATGTGATTCCTGACTCCAGACGAGGCTAATCTCACACAGGGTAATATCTAAAATATTTAAATCAATCTGATTCCTGACTTCAGACGAGGCTAATCTCACACAGGGTAATATCTAAAATAGTTAAATCCATGTGATTCCTGACCCCAGGAGAGGCTAATCTCACACAGGGTAATATCTAAAACAGTTCAATCCTGCGGACAGGCTCTAATCTGAGACGCTGTTATGAGGCAGGGCCCAGGAGGTCTCACAAGGGTTAATAGTGAAGGGTTAGTTGTGTTTTCTAATGACATCACTCTCCATGTTCTGAGCTGCTTCTGCACTTTGTCTGTCTGTCTGTCTGTCTGTCTGTCTGTCTGTCTGTCTGTCTGTCGCAGGCGGGAGGCAGGTTTGTGTGCGTGGTGTTAGTATTTGTCTGTCTATCTGTCTGTCTGTCGCAGGCGGGAGGCAGGTTCGTGTGCGTGGTGTTAGTATTTGTCTGTCTGTCTGTCTGTCTGTCTGTCTCTGTCTGTCTGTCTGTCGCAGGCGGGAGGCAGGTTCGTGTGCGTGGTGTTAGTATTTGTCTGTCTGTCTGTCTGTCGCAGGCGGGAGGCAGGTTCGTGTGCGTGGTGTTAGTATTTGTCTGTCTGTCTGTCTGTCGCAGGCGGGAGGCAGGTTTGTGTGCGTGGTGTTAGTATTTGTCTGTCTGTCTGTCTGTCTGTCGCAGGCGGGAGGCAGGTTCGTGTGCGTGGTGTTAGTATTTGTCTGTCTGTCTGTCGCAGGCGGGAGGCAGGTTCGTGTGCGTGGTGTTAGTATTTGTCTGTCTGTCTGTCTGTCTGTCTGTCTGTCGCAGGCGGGAGGCAGGTTCGTGTGCGTGGTGTTAGTATTTGTCTGTCTGTCTGTCTGTCTGTCTGTCTGTCTGTCGCAGGCGGGAGGCAGGTTTGTGTGCGTGGTGTTAGTCTTCTTTTCTTCTTCCAGTGGCTACATACTGTGACTTCAGAAAGCATGTCTTTCCTACCTTCTCTCCATCTGGCACTAAGGACACATAAGGAATCTTAAAGATCTAGTCCCAGATCATTGGCTGATAGCTCAGCCATCTCCATGTCCATCTCCAGCCCTGAGAAAACATGTGTGGGAAAGGAGAGAGTTGGTGAATGTATGACTGTGGGTGATTCTGTGACTAGAAGTGATGTAGTAATCTGTATTATTAGTGTATAGACAGTCCATTAGCTCTGGTGATAGTGACGGACTGCAGTCGTAAGAGAGATGAGCTCAGTAGTGTGAGAGGAGAAGGTTGGGGGGATGGGGGTGTGACCTTGCCCTTTGCTAAGGGGAGGGATTGAGAGGAGAGAAAAGGGGGAGAGGGGTGCCGTTCCTTGCATCACGACACCGCACTGCCTCTCCTTCCAAACAGAGACACACACATGCCTTCTGCCCCGTCCTGAGAGACAGAAACATTGCCTTCTGCCCCGTCCTGAGAGACAGACACATGCCTTCTGCCCCGTCCTGAGAGACACACACATGCCTTCTGCCCCGTCCTGAGAGACACACACATGCCTTCTGCCCCGTCCTGAGAGACACACACACATGCCTTCTGCCCCGTCCTGAGAGACACACACATGCCTTCTGCCCCGTCCTGAGAGACACACACATGCCTTCTGCCCCGTCCTGAGAGACACACACATGCCTTCTGCCCCGTCCTGAGAGACACACACATGCCTTCTGCCTCGTCCTGAGAGACACACACATGCCTTCTGCCCCGTCCTGAGAGACACACACATGCCTTCTGCCCCGTCCTGAGAGACACACAAAAACAGACATAAACAAGAGAATTTAGAAACTCAGAAGCACACACCCAAAATACACACACACACACACACACACTCTCTCACAGACTCATACCCCTTTTCCCCATTCCTCAGAGAGCTGCAAGGAGATGTGAGTGCTGCAGCTTATCTTTTTCTCTCATTCTCTCCCTCTCCTTCTCTTTTTCTCTCATTCTCTCCCTCTCCTTCTCTTTTCTCTCATTCTCTCCCTCTCCTTCTCTTTTCTCTCATTCTCTCCCTCTCCTTCTCTTTTTCTCTCATTCTCTCCCTCTCCTTCTCTTTTCTCTCATTCTCTCCCTCTCCTTCTCTTTTCTCTCATTCTCTCCCTCTCCTTTTCGTTTTCTCTCATTCTCTCCCTCTCTCCTTCTCTTTTCTCTCATTCTCTCCCTCTCCTTCTCTTTTCTCTCATTCTCTCCCTCTCCTTCTCTTTTCTCTCATTCTCTCCCTCTCCTTTTCGTTTTCTCTCATTCTCTCCCTCTCTCCTTCTCTTTTTCTCTCATTCTCCCTCTCTCCTTCTCCTTTTCTCTCATTCTCCCTCTCTCCTTCTCCTTTTCTCTCATTGTCTCCCTCTCTCCTTCTCCTTTTCTCTCATTCTCTCCCTCTCCTTTTCGTTTTCTCTCATTCTCTCCCTCTCTCCTTCTCTTTTTCTCTCATTCTCTCCCTCTCCTTCTCTTTTCTCTCATTCTCTCCCTCTCCTTCTCTTTTCTCTCATTCTCTCCCTCTCCTTTTCGTTTTCTCTCATTCTCTCCCTCTCTCCTTCTCTTTTTCTCTCATTCTCCCTCTCTCCTTCTCCTTTTCTCTCATTCTCTCTCTCTCCTTTTCTCTCATTCTCCCTCTCTCCTTTTCTCTCATTCTCCCTCTCTCCTCCTCATTTTCACTCATTCTCTCTCTCTCTCTCCTTCCTTTTCACTTATTCTCTCTCTCTCCTTCTATTTTTCACTCATTCTCTCCCTCTCTCCTTCTCTTTTTCTCTCATTCTCTCCCTCTCTCCTTCTCATTTTCACTCATTCTCTCCCTCTCCTCCCATCTTCTCTCATTCTCTTCCTCTCACCTCCCATCTTCTCTCATTCTCTTCCTCTCCTCCCATCTTCTCTCATTCTCTCCCTCTCCTCCTTTTCTCTCATTCTCTCCCACTCCTTCTCATTTTCACTCATTCTCTCTCCTTCTCCTTTTCACTCATTCTCTCCCTCTCTTCTTCTCATTTTCACTCATTCTCACTCTCTCCTTCTCCTTTTCACTCATTCTCTCCCTTTCTCCTTCTCCTTTTCACCCATTCTCTCCCTCTCCTCCCATTTTCTCTCCCTCTCCTCCCTTTTCTCTCATTCTCTCCCTTTCTCCTTCTCCTTTTCACTCATTCTCTCCCTCTCTCCTTCTCATTTTCACTCATTCTCTACCTCTCTCCTTCTCATTTTCACTCATTCTCTCCCTCTCTCCTCCCATTTTCTCTCATTCTCTACCTCTCTCCTCCCATTTTCTCTCATTCTCTACCTCTCTCCTTCTCATTTTCACTCATTCTCTCCCTCTCTCCTCCCATTTTCTCTCATTCTCTCCCTCCCCTCCCATTTTCTCTCATTGTCTCCCTCTCTCCTTCTCCTTTTCTCTCATTCTCTCCCTCTCCTCCCATTTTCTCTCATTCTCTCCCTCTCTCCTTCTCCTTTTCACTCATTCTCTCCCTCTCTCCTTCTCCTTCTCTCTCATTCTCTCTCTCCTTCTCTTTTACTCTCATTTTCTCCCTCTCCTCCCATTTTCTCTCATTCTCTCCCTCTCTCCCTCTCCTTTTCTCTCATTCTCTCCCTCTCTCCTTCTCTTTTTCTCTCATTCTCTCCCTCTCCTTCTCTTTTCTCTCATTCTCTCCCTCTCCTTTTCTTTTTCTCTCATTCTCTCCCTCTCTCCTTCTCTTTTTCTCTCATTCTCTCCCTCTCTCCTTCTCTTTTTCTCTCATTCTCCCTCTCTCCTTCTCCTTTTCTCTCATTCTCTCTCTCTCCTTTTCTCTCATTCTCCCTCTCTCCTTTTCTCTCATTCTTCCTCTCTCCTCCTCATTTTCACTCATTCTCTCTCTCTCTCTCCTTCTCCTTTTCACTTATTCTCTCTCTCTCCTTCTCCTTTTCACTCATTCTCTCTCTCTCCTTCTCCTTTTCACTCATTCTCTCTCTCTCCTTCTATTTTTCACTCATTCTCTCCCTCTCTCCTTCTCTTTTTCTCTCATTCTCTCCCTCTCTCCTTCTCATTTTCACTCATTCTCTCCCTCTCCTCCCATCTTCTCTCATTCTCTTCCTCTCACCTCCCATCTTCTCTCATTCTCTTCCTCTCCTCCCATCTTCTCTCATTCTCTCCCTCTCCTCCTTTTCTCTCATTCTCTCCCACTCCTTCTCATTTTCACTCATTCTCTCTCCTTCTCCTTTTCACTCATTCTCTCCCTCTCTTCTTCTCATTTTCACTCATTCTCACTCTCTCCTTCTCCTTTTCACTCATTCTCTCTCTCTCCTTCTCCTTTTCACTCATTCTCTCTCTCTCCTCCCATTTTCTCTCCCTCTCCTCCTTTTCACTCATTCTCTCCCTCTCTCCTTCTCTTTTTCTCTCATTTTCTCCCTCTCCTCCCATTTTCTCTCATTTTCTCCCTCTCCTCCCATTTTCTCTCATTCTCTCCCTCTCTCCTTCTCCTTTTCACTCATTCTCTCCCTCTCTCCTCTCCTTTTCACTTATTCTCTCCCTCTCTCCTTCTCATTTTCACTCATTCTCTCCCTCTCCTCCCATCTTCTCTCATTCTCTTCCTCTCACCTCCCATCTTCTCTCATTCTCTTCCTCTCCTCCCATCTTCTCTCATTCTCTCCCTCTCCTCCTTTTCTCTCATTCTCTCCCACTCCTTCTCATTTTCACTCATTCTCTCTCCTTCTCCTTTTCACTCATTCTCTCCCTCTCTTCTTCTCATTTTCACTCATTCTCACTCTCTCCTTCTCCTTTTCACTCATTCTCTCCCTTTCTCCTTCTCCTTTTCACTCATTCTCTCCCTCTCTTCTTCTCATTTTCACTCATTCTCACTCTCTCCTTCTCCTTTTCTCTCATTCTCTCCCTCCCCTCCCATTTTCTCTCATTGTCTCCCTCTCTCCTTCTCCTTTTCTCTCATTCTCTCCCTCTCCTCCCATTTTCTCTCATTCTCTCCCTCTCTCCTTCTCCTTTTCACTCATTCTCTCCCTCTCTCCTTCTCCTTCTCTCTCATTCTCTCTCCCTCTCCTTCTCTTTTTCTCTAATTTTCTCCCTCTCCTCCCATTTTCTCTCATTCTCTCCCTCTCTCCTTCTCCTTTTCACTCATTCTCTCCCTCTCTCCTCTCCTTTTCACTTATTCTCTCCCTCTCTCCTTCTCCTTTTCACTTATTCTCTCCCTCTCTCCTTCTCATTTTCACTCATTCTCTCCCTCTCCTCCCATCTTCTCTCATTCTCTTCCTCTCCTCCCATCTTCTCTCATTCTCTCCCTCTCCTCCTTTTCTCTCATTCTCTCCCACTCCTTCTCATTTTCACTCATTCTCTCTCCTTCTCATTTTCACTCATTCTCTCCCTCTCTTCTTCTCATTTTCACTCATTCTCACTCTCTCCTTCTCCTTTTCACTCATTCTCTCCTTTCTCCTTCTCCTTTTCACCCATTCTCTCCCTCTCCTCCCATTTTCTCTCCCTCTCCTCCTTTTCTCTCATTCTCTCTCTCTCTCCTTCTCTTTTTCTCTCATTTTCTCCCTCTCCTCCCATTTTCTCTCATTTTCTCCCTCTCCTCCCATTTTCTCTCATTCTCTCCCTCTCTCCTTCTCCTTTTCACTCATTCTCTCCCTCTCTCCTCTCCTTTCACTTATTCTCTCCCTCTCTCCTTCTCATTTTCACTCATTCTCTCCCTCTCCTCCCATCTTCTCTCATTCTCTTCCTCTCACCTCCCATCTTCTCTCATTCTCTTCCTCTCCTCCCATCTTCTCTCATTCTCTCCCTCTCCTCCTTTTCTCTCATTCTCTCCCACTCCTTCTCATTTTCACTCATTCTCTCTCCTTCTCCTTTTCACTCATTCTCTCCCTCTCTTCTTCTCATTTTCACTCATTCTCACTCTCTCCTTCTCCTTTTCACTCATTCTCTCCCTTTCTCCTTCTCCTTTTCACTCATTCTCTCCCTCTCTTCTTCTCATTTTCACTCATTCTCACTCTCTCCTTCTCCTTTTCTCTCATTGTCTCCCTCTCTCCTTCTCCTTTTCTCTCATTCTCTCCCTCCCCTCCCATTTTCTCTCATTGTCTCCCTCTCTCCTTCTCCTTTTCTCTCATTCTCTCCCTCTCCTCCCATTTTCTCTCATTCTCTCCCTCTCTCCTTCTCCTTTTCACTCATTCTCTCCCTCTCTCCTTCTCCTTCTCTCTCATTCTCTCTCCCTCTCCTTCACTTTTTCTCTAATTTTCTCCCTCCTCCCATTTTCTCTCATTCTCTCCCTCTCTCCTTCTCCTTTTCACTCATTCTCTCCCTCTCTCCTCTCCTTTTCACTTATTCTCTCCCTCTCTCCTTCTCCTTTTCACTTATTCTCTCCCTCTCTCCTTCTCATTTTCACTCATTCTCTCCCTCTCCTCCCATCTTCTCTCATTCTCTTCCTCTCCTCCCATCTTCTCTCATTCTCTCCCTCTCCTCCTTTTCTCTCATTCTCTCCCACTCCTTCTCATTTTCACTCATTCTCTCTCCTTCTCCTTTTCACTCATTCTCACTCTCTCCTTCTCCTTTTCTCTCATTGTCTCCCTCTCTCCTTCTCCTTTTCTCTCATTCTCTCCCTCTCCTCCCATTTTCTCTCATTCTCTCCCTCTCTCCTTCTCCTTTTCACTCATTCTCTCCCTCTCTCCTTCTCATTTTCACTCATTCTCTACCTCTCTCCTTCTCATTGTCACTCATTCTCTCCCTCTCTCCTCCCATTTTCTCTCATTCTCTACCTCTCTCCTCCCATTTTCTCTCATTCTCTACCTCTCTCCTTCTCATTTTCACTCATTCTCTCCCTCTCTCCTCCCATTTTCTCTCATTCTCTCCCTCCTCTCATTTTCTCTCATTGTCTCCCTCTCTCCTTCTCCTTTTCTCTCATTCTCTCCCTCTCCTCCCATTTTCTCTCATTCTCTCCCTCTCTCCTTCTCCTTTTCACTCATTCTCTCCCTCTCTCCTTCTCCTTCTCTCTCATTCTCTCTCTCTCTCCTTCTCTTTTTCTCTCATTCTCTCCCTCCCCTCCCATTTTCTCTCATTGTCTCCCTCTCTCCTTCTCCTTTTCTCTCATTCTCTCCCTCTCCTCCCATTTTCTCTCATTCTCTCCCTTTCTCCTTCTCCTTTTCACTCATTCTCTCCCTCTCTTCTTCTCATTTTCACTCATTCTCACTCTCTCCTTCTCCTTTTCTCTCATTGTCTCCCTCTCTCCTTCTCCTTTTCTCTCATTCTCTCCCTCCCCTCCCATTTTCTCTCATTGTCTCCCTCTCTCCTTCTCCTTTTCTCTCATTCTCTCCCTCTCCTCCCATTTTCTCTCATTCTCTCCCTCTCTCCTTCTCCTTTTCACTCATTCTCTCCCTCTCTCCTTCTCCTTCTCTCTCATTCTCTCTCCCTCTCCTTCTTTTTTCTCTCATTTTCTCCCTCTCCTCCCATTTTCTCTCATTCTCTCCCTCTCTCCTTCTCCTTTTCACTCATTCTCTCCCTCTCTCCTCTCCTTTTCACTTATTCTCTCCCTCTCTCCTTCTCATTTTCACTCATTCTCTCCCTCTCTCCTTCTCATTTTCACTCATTCTCTCCCTCTCTCCTCTCCTTTTCACTTATTCTCTCCCTCTCTCCTTCTCATTTTCACTCATTCTCTCCCTCTCTCCTCTCCTTTTCACTTATTCTCTCCCTCTCTCCTTCTCCTTTTCACTCATTCTCTCCCTCTCTCCTTCTCATTTTCACTCATTCTCTCTCCTTTTCCTTTTCTCTCATTCTCTCTCCTCCTTTTCTCTCATTCTCTCTCTCTCCTTCTCCTTTTCACTCATTCTCTCTCTCCTTCTCACTCATTCTCTCCCTTTCTCCTTCTCCTTTTCACCCATTCTCTCTCTCTCCTCCCATTTTCTCTCATTCTCTCCCTCTCCTCCCATTTTCTCTCATTCTCTCGCCTTCTCCTTTTCACTCATTCTCTCCCTCTCTCCTTCTCATTTTCACTCATTCTCTACCTCCTCATTTTCGTTCATTCTCTCCCTCTCTCCTCCCATGTTCTCTCATTCTCTACCTCTCTCCTCCCATTTTCTCTCATTCTCTACCTCTTTCCTTCTCATTTCCACTCATTCTCTCCCTCTCTCCTCCCATTTTCTCTCATTGTCTCCCTCTCTCCTTCTCCTTTTCTCTCATTCTCTCCCTCTCCTCCCATTTTCTCTCATTCTCTCCCTCTCTCCTTCTCCTTCTCTCTCATTCTCTCTCTCTCCTCCTTTTCTCTCATTCTCTCTCTCTCCTTCTCTTTTTCTCTCATTCACTCCCTCTCCTCCCATTTTCTCTCATTCTCTCCCTCTCTCCTTCTCCTTTTCACTCATTCTCTCCCTCTCTCCTTCTCCTTTTCACTCATTCTCTCTCTCTCCTTCTCCTTTTCACTCATTCTCTCCCTCTCTCCTTCTCCTTTTCACTCATTCTCTCCCTCTCTCTTTCTCCTTTTCACTCATTCTCTCCCTCTCTCCTTCTCCTTTTCACTCATTCTCTCCCTCTCTCCTTCTCCTTTTCACTCATTCTCTCCCTCTCTCCTTCTCCTTTTCACTCATTCTCTCTCTCTCCTTCTCCTTTTCACTCATTCTCTCCCTTTCTCCTTCTCCCTTTCACCCATTCTCTTCCTCTCCTCCCATTTTCTCTCATTCTCTCCCTCTCTCCTTCTCATTTTCACTCATTCTCTACCTCTCTCCTCCCATTTTCTCTCATTCTCTACCTCTCTCCTCCCATTTTCTCTCATTCTCTCCCTCCTCTCATTTTCACTCATTCTCTTCCTCTCTCCTCATTTTCACTCATTCTCTCCCTCTCTCCTTCCCTCTTCTCTCATTCTCTCCCTCTCTCCTTCCCCTTTTCACTCATTCTCTCCCTCTCTTGTTCCCTCTTTTCTCAATCTCTCCCTCCTTCCCCTTTTCTCTCATTCCTCCCCTTTCTCCAATTTTCTCTCCCTCTCTCCATCTCCCTTTCTCTCATTCTCTCCCTCTCTCCTTCTCTTTTTCTCTCATTCTCACCCTCTCACCTTCTCCCATTTTCTCTCCATCTCTTTCCTTTTTTTCTCATTCTCTCCCTCTCTCCTTCTCCTTTTCACTCATTCTCTCCCTCTCTCCTCTCCTTTTCACTTATTCTCTCCCTCTCTCCTTCTCATTTTCACTCATTCTCTCCCTCTCCTCCCATCTTCTCTCATTCTCTTCCTCTCACCTCCCATCTTCTCTCATTCTCTTCCTCTCCTCCCATCTTCTCTCATTCTCTCCCTCTCCTCCTTTTCTCTCATTCTCTCCCACTCCTTCTCATTTTCACTCATTCTCTCTCCTTCTCCTTTTCACTCATTCTCTCCCTCTCTTCTTCTCATTTTCACTCATTCTCACTCTCTCCTTCTCCTTTTCACTCATTCTCTCCTTTCTCCTTCTCCTTTTCACCCATTCTCTCCCTCTCCTCCCATTTTCTCTCCCTCTCCTCCTTTTCTCTCATTCTCTCCCTTTCTCCTTCTCCTTTTCACTCATTCTCTCCCTCTCTCCTTCTCATTTTCACTCATTCTCTACCTCTCTCCTTCTCATTGTCACTCATTCTCTCCCTCTCTCCTCCCATTTTCTCTCATTCTCTACCTCTCTCCTCCCATTTTCTCTCATTCTCTACCTCTCTCCTTCTCATTTTCACTCATTCTCTCCCTCTCTCCTCCCATTTTCTCTCATTCTCTCCCTCCCCTCCCATTTTCTCTCATTGTCTCCCTCTCTCCTTCTCCTTTTCACTCATTCTCTACCTCTCTCCTTCTCATTGTCACTCATTCTCTCCCTCTCTCCTCCCATTTTCTCTCATTCTCTACCTCTCTCCTCCCATTTTCTCTCATTCTCTCTCTCTCCTTCTCTTTTTCTCTCATTTTCTCCCTCTCCTCCCATTTTCTCTCATTGTCTCCCTCTCTCCTTCTCCTTTTCACTCATTCTCTCCCTCTCTCCTCTCCTTTTCACTTATTCTCTCCCTCTCTCCTTCTCCTTTTCACTCATTCTCTCCCTCTCTCCTTCTCATTTTCACTCATTCTCTCTCCTTTTCCTTTTCTCTCATTCTCTCTCCTTCTCCTTTTCACTCATTCTCTCTCTCCTTCTCCTTTTCACTCATTCTCTCCCTTTCTCCTTCTCCTTTTCACCCATTCTCTCTCTCTCCTCCCATTTTCTCTCATTCTCTCCCTCTCCTCCCATTTTCTCTCATTCTCTCGCCTTCTCCTTTTCACTCATTCTCTCCCTCTCTCCTTCTCATTTTCACTCATTCTCTACCTCCTCATTTTCGTTCATTCTCTCCCTCTCTCCTCCCATGTTCTCTCATTCTCTACCTCTCTCCTCCCATTTTCTCTCATTCTCTACCTCTCTCCTTCTCATTTCCACTCATTCTCTCCCTCTCTCCTCCCATTTTCTCTCATTGTCTCCCTCTCTCCTTCTCCTTTTCTCTCATTCTCTCCCTCTCCTCCCATTTTCTCTCATTCTCTCCCTCTCTCCTTCTCCTTCTCTCTCATTCTCTCTCTCCTTATCTTTTTCTCTCATTCTCTCTCTCTCCTCCTTTTCTCTCATTCTCTCTCTCTCCTTCTCTTTTTCTCTCATTCACTCCCTCTCCTCCCATTTTCTCTCATTCTCCCTCTCTCCTTCTCCTTTTCACTCATTCTCTCCCTCTCTCCTTCTCCTTTTCACTCATTCTCTTTCTCTCCTTCTCCTTTTCACTCATTCTCTCCCTCTCTCCTTCTCCTTTTCACTCATTCTCTCCCTCTCTCTTTCTCCTTTTCACTCATTCTCTCCCTCTCTCCTTCTCCTTTTCACTCATTCTCTCCCTCTCTCCTTCTCCTTTTCACTCATTCTCTCCCTCTCTCCTTCTCCTTTTCACTCATTCTCTCTCTCTCCTTCTCCTTTTCACTCATTCTCTCCTTTCTCCTTCTCCCTTTCACCCATTCTCTTCCTCTCCTCCCATTTTCTCTCATTCTCTCCCTCTCTCCTTCTCATTTTCACTCATTCTCTACCTCTCTCCTCCCATTTTCTCTCATTCTCTACCTCTCTCCTCCCATTTTCTCTCATTCTCTCCCTCCTCTCATTTTCACTCATTCTCTTCCTCTCTCCTCATTTTCACTCATTCTCTCCCTCTCTCCTTCCCTCTTCTCTCATTCTCTCCCTCTCTCCTTCCCCTTTTCACTCATTCTCTCCCTCTCTTGTTCCCTCTTTTCTCATTCTCTCCCTCCTTCCCCTTTTCTCTCATTCCTCCCCTTTCTCCAATTTTCTCTCCATCTCCCTTTCTCTCATTCTCTCCCTCTCTCCTTCTCTTTTTCTCTCATTCTCACCCTCTCACCTTCTCCCATTTTCTCTCCATCTCTTTCCTTTTTTTCTCATTCTCTCCCTCTCTCCTTCCCCTTTTCACTCATACTCTCCCTCTCTTCTCCCATTTTCTCCCATTTTCTCTCATTCTCTCCCTCCTTCCCCATGTCTCTCATTCTCTCTCATTCTTTCCCTCCTTCCCCATTTCTCTCATTCTCTCCTTCTCCTCCCATTTTCTCTCATTCCCTCCCTCTCTCCTTCCCTCTTCTCTCATTCCTTCATACATCCAGTCCTCATGCTAAAAGTTGCCCCCTAACTCATATGTATGGATGATGCACCCTCTATCTTGCTTCTCTACTTCACATGCAGCGCCCTTTCTCGTTCTTTTTCTCTTTCTCGTTCTTTTTCTCTTTCGTTCTTTTTCTCTTTCTCGTTCTTTTTCTCTTTCTCGTTCTTTTTCTCTTTCTCGTTCTTTTTCTCTTTCTCGTTCTTTTTCTCTTTCTCGTTCTTTCTCTTTCTCGTTGCCCCTTTTCTTTTTATCCTTTACTCCCTCAGTCCTCTCTCTTCTCCCTCTCACTCCTTTCTCTCTGCCTCCCTCTCTCTCCTCCCTCTGTCTCCCTTTCTCAGTCCCTCAATCTCCTTCCTCCCTCTCACTCCTACCTCTCAATCCTCCCCCTCTCAGTCCCTTTCTCTCCTCCCTATCTGTCCCTCTCTCTCCTCCCTCTCTCTCAGTCCCGCTATTCAGGGAGGACTTATCCCTCAGTATGTTTTTTTTTTTAGTCTTGGCAAGCGACCCCAGTGCTGACTTATTCCTCCATGACAGCATGCTCTCTCACTAAAAGAGATTTATGGAGAAAAAAGATAGCCATATTTCTCTGACAGTTTTTTTATATAAGAAGGGTTATGGATGCCTGCGGTACATTGGTGTATCTTGGCATCCGCCAAAACACTCACATGAGAGGAACACAGAGATCAGATGGATATGAGAGGACTTTGAGACATAGAAAAACACGCAAAAATACACACACACACATACCGACATGTACATTACGCACATACACACACATACACAGACAGACACAGACAGACACAAGAAGACTTAGAAACACAGAGCAGTACACACACACAAATATTCAAGCACACACACACACGTACACACATATATCAGGACTTAAAGAGGCGGAGTTGCAGAGTCGTTCATCACACACTGAAGTTCTGGAGGGAAGGAAGAGGTGCTGCATGCAACGAATTTACAAAGCTGACTAAAGTCTGAGAAAACTCTCAATATGATTCAAAAAAGAAAAGACGATTAGGACTGAAGAAGGAAAATATATAACTATAGAAATAAGTCATTAACCTCTTTACATACATTGTTTTTAATTTATAATTTAACCATTTTTTGTTGTTGCTTTAACTAGGCAAGTCAGTTAAGAACAAATTCGTATTTATAGTGACGGCCTGCCAAGAGACAAAAGGCCTCCAGCGAGGAAGGGATGCCAAGAGACAAAAGGCCTCCTGCGAGGAAGGGATGCCAAGAGACAAAAGGCCTCCTGCGAGGAAGGGATGCCAAGAGACAAAAGGCCTCCTGCGAGGAAGGGATGGGATTCAAAATAAATATATAGGACAACACACACATCACGACAAGAGACACCACAACACTGCATAAAGAGAGAGTTACGAAAGCAACACAGCATGGAAGCAACACATGACGAATCAGCATGGAAGCAACACAACATTGTATCAGCACAAACATGGTACAAAGTGGACTTAAAATAGCTTAAGGACTAAAACAGTTTTGTCGAGATGTCACCTTCAACCTCTGACCCCTATCCCCAGTATATGCGCACAGTTAGAGAATGTGGTCGTTTAACGTGATCACCTCTTTTTTTTCACCCATGACCTTTTCTCCTTTCGCTCCCTGTTTCTGATCCAACAGCTGCAGGCCCTGATTCCCACCCTTTACCTCTTTCTTCTTTCCATCTTTCACTCTCTGTTTACCAGAGGTGGGACCAAGTCATTGTTTTACAAGTCACAAGTAAGTTTCAAGTCTTAGCACTCAAGTCCCAAGTCAAGACAGGCAAGTCCGAGTCAAGTCTCAAGTCCTAAACATTGAGTTTCGGGTCCTAAACAAGTCATAATGTGCTCTTCACCAAATGTAATACCATTTCATATTTTTAACAAGAGTAAGAGTTAGTATATTACATTTACGCAAATCATGAATGCTTTAATATATATATATATATATTTATTACTTTCCAAATAGACATTATATTTCTATGGAAATACATGGGTAGCCATGAGAAAGACCCCCGTTATGGGGCGCAATCGGGCGATATAGGCTTGTACACAATTGCCAAACCTTCTCTTTCACACACACACTCTGTACTCACTCTGTGTGTGTGGTTACAGTAGGCTCACGTATGGCAGTGGTTTTAGGAACTGCAGTAACATCAGGCAGGATTTAGGCTACCAACTGCCTAGCCAGTTGTAGCTCAATCTTGGGTGCAATGATCACGTTCCCGCACTGACTGACTGTGTGGAGGCTCGTTGACTTAATGTTACGTTAGCCTACATGCTACACATGCAAAGCTATATTAGCCACGACTTAGCGTTCTTTGTGCAGCTTGAAATGTCGAACAATGTTGGAAGTTGTTGCGCCTCCGTCTGTCATTTTCTTCCCGCATCCCGCATGTTCTGCAAGTTGCAATCCGTTTTTTATTGACTACAGCGTCGTCTTTATATCCGACAATAATCATTTGGTGTATCATCTTTCCAAGGGCTCCGACTGAATTCACCCACCGACATTCCTCTGCACTGCCATGCACAACCTTTCCTCCGCTGGCACAATTTGATTGGCTGCTGTCCGATTCAAACTGTAATCTGTTAAATTAAATCAAGAGTTGATGCGCTGCACACTTTTTTAATAGCATCATTGTTCATATTTAGGCTTGGAGAGGGTGTCAAGTTAGTTCGAGTCAAAAGGCTCAAGTCCAAGTTAAGTCACGAGTCATTGGTGTTAAAGTTGGGTTGCAAGTCATCATATTTGTGACTCGAGTCCACAGCTCTGCTGTTTTCTCTCATACTGTTCTCCATGTTTCACTCCTTTATCTCTCGCTCAGAACCTTTGTTGCTTCTCTCTCTGCTGTATATTTCCATCCTATCCCAATCATCTGTCTGTCTTTCCTCTCCTCTGTGTCCCTCTCTTCTCCTCTCAGGACTATCACCATTCTGACTACAGGGTAACAACAGACCAAAGGTGTGAATCGGACCAGTAGTTGTGTGTGTGTGTGTGTGTGGGTGTGTGTGGGTGTGGGTGTGTGTGGGTGTGTGTGGGTGTGGGTGGGTGTGTGTGGGTGTGTGTGGGTGTGTGTGGGTGTGTGTGGGTGTGGGTGTGTGTGGGTGTGGGTGGGTGTGTGTGGGTGTGGGTTTGTGTGGGTGTGTGTGGGTGTGGGTGTGGGTGTGGGTGTTTCCTCCTGGCATGGAAATGCTTTCGTTTGACATCACAATGCTCTCTCAAACACACACACACACACGGCCAGAGAAGCCGGCCTGGAATAAGAAGTATAAACACAGAGGGTGGATGCTGATTGGATAGGCTACATACAGCCCACCAAAATTGATCTAATTTCTCTTCATAATAAGCATCATCAAGCCAAATAACACTGTGGAAATGTAAATGGTTGGATTTGACCCTTTTCCATTTTTGTTGGTCCTCTCACTTACTCACTCTCTCAGTTACTCACTCTCTCAGTTACTCACTCTCTCACTTACTCACTCTCTCAGTTACTCACTCTCTCAGTTACTCACTCTCTCACTTACTCACTCTCTCAGTTACTCACTCTCTCAGTTACTCACTCTCTGTTACTCACTCTCTCAGTTACTCACTCTCTCAGTTACTCGCTCTCTCAGTTACTCACTCTCTCAGTTACTCACTCTCTCAGTTACTCACTCTCTCACTTACTCACTCTCTCAGTTACTCACTCTCTCACTTACTCACTCTCTGTTACTCACTCTCTCAGTTACTCACTCTCTCACTTACTCGCTCTCTCAGTTACTCACTCTCTCAGTTACTCACTCTCTCAGTTACTCACTCTCTCAGTTACTCACTCTCTCTGTTACTCACTCTCTCTGTTACTCACTCTCTCAGTTACTCACTCTCTCAGTTACTCACTCTCTCAGTTACTCACTCTCTCAGTTACTCACTCTCTCTGTTACTCACTCTCTCTGTTACTCACTCTCTGTTACTCACTCTCTCAGTTACTCACTCTCTCAGTTACTCACTCTCTCACTTACTTACTCTCTCACTTACTCACTCTCTCACTTACTCACTCTCTCACTTACTTACTCTCTCAGTTACTCACTTTCTCACTTACTCACTCTCTCACTTACTCACTCTCTGTTACTCACTTACTCACTCTCTCACACACTCACTCTCTCACACAAACACACACTCACAAACATCTCTGAAACTGGAGACACTTATCTCCCTCACTAGCTTTAAGCACCAGCTGTCAGAGCAGCTACAGATTACTGCACCTGTACATAGCCCATCTATAATTTAGCCCAAACAACTACCTCTCCCCCTACTGTATTTATTTTATTTATTTATTTATTTATTTTGCTCCTTTGCACCCCATTATTTCTATCTCTACTTTGCACTTTCTTCCACTGAAAATCTACCATTCCAGTGTTTTACTTGCTATATTGTATTTACTTTGCCACCATGGCCTTTTTTTTGCCTTGACCTCCCTTATCTCACCTCATTTGCTCACATCGTATATAGACTTGTTTCTACTGTATTATTGACTGTATGTTTGTTTTACTCCATGTGTAACTCTGTGTTGTTGTGTGTGTCGAACTGCTTTGCTCTGTCTTGGCCAGGTCGCAGTTGTAAATGAGAACTTGTTCTCAACTTGCCTACCTGATTAAATAAAGGTGACATAAAAATAAATAAACAAACAGAGTCCCTCTGCCAGCCAGCAGTGCTCATTTTCACACCTCTGATGTATGGGTGTCTGCACAGTCATCTCTCTCTCACACTGTGACACTCTGTGTTCTCCTCACAGGCCTGTAACAGAATGTCTGTCAGCTCCTCTTAACTACCCCTGCCTGCCTGGCTGACACACCACACACACACTGTGTCCTACCCCTGCCTGCCTGGCTGACACACCACACACACACACTGTGTCCTACCCCTGCCTGCCTGGCTGACACACCACACACACACACACACTGTGTCCTACCCCTGCCTGCCTGGCTGACACACCACACACACACTGTGTCCTACCCCTGCCTGCCTGGCTGACACACCACACACACACTGTGTCCTACCCCTGCCTGCCTGGCTGACACACCACACACACACTGTGTCCTACCCCTGCCTGCCTGGCTGACAGGCCTGGGCTGTAAATGTCCTACACATTCATCAGAGTAGCTGTGTTGGTCTAACATGATGCATCAGTCTGTAGTTTAGTAGATGGTGAGGTGGGAGGTTAGATACAGACAAGTAGTTAGAGAGAAAATCATTTCTACTCACGTTGTGGTGGAGTTCACATTCCTTTTTTCTGAATTGTAGAAAGTGTTGAGTACCATCAGCTTTAGAAGTGTGTGTGTGTGGGGGGGGTGAGTGAGTGAGCGGGTGTGTTTGTGAGTGAGAAAGTGTGTGTCTACTGTACATGTATGAAGTGCATGTTAGTTTTATTGCAGCATCAACCGTTCATCCTTTTCCCTCTTCACCACTTTATAGTTCTTATCTTCCTCCCTCTGCCTTCCTCCCTCTGCCTTCCTCCCTCTGCCTTCCTGCCTCTCTTCTCATCCTCTGTCCCTTTCCACACTCCTGCCTTTCCTACAAAATATCCCCGAACTGGACTCATCTTTGGTCGCCAACCAAACAGCCCAACAGACAACATCCAACCCTCCATCCGTTTTCATTATAGAACATTGAGATGCTGCCAGCTAGCTGTACTGTAGGCTGGTGATTAGAACCTGCAGCTTGTTGCCTCAGATAGCATGATGTACTTTATGTGTCAGTGTGTTTGGGGGGGGCTGCTGTAGTATTTAAGTAGCTGTGTGGTTTTTGTCCCGTTGCTTGCTCAATATCCGTACACCGTCATTATCATGTGTTCCCACCTCATATGTTGGTATTTATTTTCACGGTTTGTTTACATATTGTACTGTATTTTAGTGTTAATGCTTTTTTGTGTATTTGATTTGCAGTGCTCATGTATTTTCCACTCGCCCTCATGTGTCATACTGTATGTTGTAGTTGACTGTGTGTTTTTGATTTGGGGGTTTTGTGGCTCCTGTGTGCCTTCCTTTTGCCTGCTGTTTGGTTTGATGAATCGGGCAAGTGATCAAGACTGCCATCCCAGAATACTTCACTTCTCAACTCTCACTGACCACCCTTTGTACCCCCTAGCAGATTACCCATAATCCCCTGCCTGCCTGCTTGCCTGCCTCCTGCCATCACCATGAACACAGGAAGACTGAGCCAGGACCCTCATACTAACTGGTATTTTTATTTCTCTCTCTCTCTGTACTGCCCCTCTTTCTCCATCCCTCAATCTCTCTATCCCCCCTGCCCCCACCTTTCTCTCTCTAACAGATTAAGGTGGTGAATGCGTTCCGTAGCTCTCTTTACCCGGGGCTAGAGAACCGAGAATCAAAAAATTCCATCCATAACTTCATGGCCCACCCTGAGTTTGTTCCCCTGTCTGAGGAAGAGGCGCGGATCCCTGACATCGATGAGAGCAGCAGTGATGAGGTGGTGCTCCAGCACATGCCCAGATCCTTCTCTGGGGGGGCAGAAGCTCCAGACGTCAGCCACGAGGCCTCCTGCTGATCACCTCCTCTCTTCTCCTCTCTTCCGTTGTGCTCTGTACATCCCCCCTGTCGGCCGGCTGGTTACCCTCCTGCACTTCCTCTCTTCCACCACCAAGAGGACAAGCGGTGCGCCCCTCATCCCACAGAGGGTACACCAAGAGCAGGCAAGGGGTCTCAGCGTCTCCCCCTCTTCACCTACCCCTCTTCACCTACTCCTCTTCCTCCGCCTCCTCTTCCCTCCACTTCCTGAACCCTACACCTACCTCTCACCTGCCCCACCCACCCACTTTGCCATTCCCATGGGCTGGCACTGAATGTGGTGTGTATGCCCTTTAAGTATGTACAGCAGAGTGACATGTAGACCATCAAATCACATCGCGCCCAAACTCATGGGTGGGAGTTGCCATGTGGGGTCCACCAATCTGCTCTGTCAAAGGCTGTAGCCTGTCCTACTGTCCATCTTTGGAGTTTTAATATCTTTTTTTTTTGTCCTGTAACATTTCATTGTTTTATTTTAACCTCAGATAGCCCAGAACTGAAACACAACATGTTTATCCTTTTGTACGTGCTTATTACACCCTGCATACACTAACTGACACAGCACTTTTAGAGTATATCTATGTGTACATACAGTATATATACTTTATAGGCTCTTCAACACAGCTCCAAGCTGATTTGATGATCAGATGAACATGGGCCATGTGATTTAACAGTTTTCAGCTACTAAGTTTTGCCACTCCATTTCTCAACCTGTGTTTTAACTGTACTGTGTGTATGCATTGGATCTGTTTTGAAGCATGATGTACTAATGGGTTATGCAGTTCAACCCAGGAACCCATGTCTTCATTCATTCTGATAAACTACATATTTTCAATGATGAAGGTTCAACCGTCTAAACATCTCTCACTTTAGTTTGGTTCTTCTGGGTCCATTTGACATGATTTTATTATGATTTCTCCTGTTTTTATGGAAGGAAAGTACAAAGGATGCTAGTCTATATTAACAGAAAAGTGAACTATCTTAAAACAACACATTGAAAGAAAAGCTAGCAGCAGGCTAGAGGCAGAGGGAACCCCCTCTCTGTGGAGTGGGATCATAGCAAGACCATGTGGAAAAAAGGGAGGGGCATCTCCCTCATCTGATGATCTCATCCAATCAGGGTTCTGGTTTTCCCTAGCCCGTTGAGAGGAAGTTGACAGCTTACGATACTGCCTCAATATGGAGGAAGAATAAGAACGTCCGTGTCTCCCTCTCTCGTATGCATAACGTATTTGATTCATGTTTCAGCCGTGTTAAATATAATGGGAATTTAGAGATGGTTTTGGGAGTCATTATTTGCCGGGGTTAGGACCTACCTTTTCCTGTGTATAGACAGAAATGGGAAGTTATTTCTTTAGTCTGTCACTCCTTTTTTCCACACATAAAAAAACAAAACATGAATACATTCTGATCTGTACCTTACCAAGGCAAATGTACAACTCTTTTTTCACTGTTGACGAAAGGGCGTTGGGCTTGTTCCTGTTAGCTACAGCTTGACTGTGTGTGTCGTTATCGAGTGTCACTGTGTCTGCTTCAGAGTGACAAAGGACTATCGATCTCTCCCACAATGCCTCTGGGAGGTGCAAACATTAGAGGCTGGCCTGCTAGCATAGGGACACAACACATCTCCACATGTCCTCTAGGGTCAACTCACCTACCAACCAACCCACCAACCACAGATAATGGCCTAACAAGAAGAGGAATACTCTAAGCAGAAAAAAACGATACAACCAGAGATGTTGATACATGAGAGCTCCTGTATTCAGTGGTGCATGTCGTTGTTTTAAATGATGGTACAGAGAGTTTAAACTTGGCTCCCACTCCGACCACCAACTCTGTGACCGAGAGTGTGACTCCCTCAACAGGATATGTGCTATCGATGTACTACTGCCATATTTTCAACCTTATTTTCATATCTAGGTTACTTACTTCAATAGAACCCTCTGATGATACACCTTTTCTACTTACTCAGAGCCATATTTTATAGGTTGTTGTTGTTTTGTACCCCATCGTTATTGAGGTTTCATTTCTATTCCACTCTGACCCCAAAATTGATGGATGCAAAACAACGTGTCACTGCCGATACATGTGTCATGGACTACAACGATGTTTACAGAACATAGTCTGCCTGCTGCCGTAAGCCTGCTGCCGTAAGCCTGCTGCCGTAAGCCTGCTGCCGTAAGCCTGCTCGCGCTGCGCCTCCCTCTTCTGGCTGGTCTCCTTGCTTAGTACATCATTATTGGGAAGCTTTCTTGCATGATTTTCATATAAACTAAATGTTTTGTTCATTTTTTACAATTCTTCTGTATTTTTATATTTAGTATTTTTTAATATTTTGGAATATATATGTATAGGCTGAAGTGTTTTGGTGACAGTACAGTCCATGAATGAGATGAATCAACAGCAAAATATGTTCCTATATACAGTATATTTATGCCACATTTGTAAACCATGATTGGTTGTCCGATGCTGGGGCTAAGGAAGCTGAAATCAACTGTTTACTCACTGTAGGCCATGCGATTGGACATACTCTTTCAGCAATCTAGCCTTACCACCTCTTTCCCTTCACTATATACAGTCTTAAAGAGACAGTAGCTTAAATTCTGCTATTTCTCTCAGTAACTTAAATCAAATGAGGTCCCAATGAAAGCGAGTCAAATAGAACATGGTAGTAAACCGAACATTGAAGTAATGTTAAATTAATTTGGAGTATATATGATTTTTAATCTCTATATACATATATTTATTACATGGGGTCTGTTCTTTCAGACTAATATGACTGCGAGTTTCATTTATTTTTTGAGAGGATCGGTGCACTTAGACAACTGGGTAGTGACTTTAGTCGACTTGTCGAAAAGAGGGCATGAATTTCGATTTCATCCAAATCAATCGTTAACCTTTTTTATTCTAATGACTTAGGAAACCGTTTAGAGTAGAACTGTTAAACCGGTAGTGACTTCACTGCCTCTTCCTGTTTGTGTCCGTAAACAGAAACAAGATGCTTTTGCTGTGGTGTCCGTTACATGCTGACCAAACCGGCTCTACACATGCGTCATCGTGCGTATATTGATTTTGTCTATCCCTACCAGACACGTTCATGTCTATCCCTACCAGACACGTTCATGTCTATCCCTACCAGACACGTTCATGTCTATCCCTACCAGACACGTTCATGTCTATCCCTACCAGACACGTTCATGTCTATCCCTACCAGACACGTTCATGTCTATCCCTACCAGACACGTTCATGTCTATCCCTACCAGACACGTTCATGTCTATCCCTACCAGACACGTTCATGTCTATCCCTACGAGACACGTTCATGTCTATCCCTACCAGACACGTTCATGTCTATCCCTACCAGACACGTTCATGTCTATCCCTACGAGACACGTTCATGTCTATCCCTACGAGACACGTTCATGTCTATCCCTACCAGACACGTTCATGTCTATCCCTACCAGACACGTTCATGTCTATCCCTACCAGACACGTTCATGTCTATCCCTACCAGACACGTTCATGTCTATCCCTACCAGACACGTTCATGTCTATCCCTACCAGACACGTTCATGTCTATCCCTACCAGACACGTTCATGTCTATCCCTACCAGACACGTTCATGTCTATCCCTACCAGACACGTTCATGACACGTAGGTTAAAATTCCAAAACCAACTTTTAATTAATATATTAATTTGGGGACAGGTCGAAACACACATGAAACATTTGCTGTTGCTAGCTAATTTGTCTGGGAGATAAACATTGGGTTGCTATTTAGTTTTGTTCATCTTTCTTATGTGGATTTTATATGGCTGTGTGGACCTTGTTCATCTTCCAATCACTCACGTGGGTATATGCTTGTAAAAACCAATGAGTAGATGGTAAGGCGGGACTTACAGCGCATTAAGCGTCTAAAATAGAACCAAGTTCTATTTTAGTGCCTGGCTATGCAGACGGCCGTTGATGCGCATGAGCAGTTTGGATTAAATGATTGAATAGCATGTATGTGGACATTTATTTTCCAACACACAAGCGGACATTTTGGTCAGTATGTTAGACAGAGACTCATTTTCGGGACACATTTTGGGGACTCGTTTTCAATGGTAAATCTTTCTTTTCTTCTTATATAATCTATTTGGAAGACTGCACTTCTACATTGAATACACTGTGTAAATATTGCCATGGGATGATTTTGAACTTTGAACTCTAGGTAATGAAAAGGGGGCAGTCAGTCAGTGATCACCCAGCATAGCTTTAAGAATGTTCAGCCAAAGTCTTGTTTTCTACAATCGCTGTTTTTTTTATACTTTATTTTTCTTTTTGACCAGATTGTTTTAAACTATTATTGTCAGGTGAATGTATTTCCATACTTTCCATCTCCCCAAAATAGCAAATGTTGTTGCATGTAAATGTGGACAGAGAATGCAAAGAACTTGAAGCGTCGCTAAGATTGTCCTTCTTCTATTGCCATGGTTGTGCTGTTGTTGATCTCTTATTGAACCGGTTGCCCTTCCATTCCGTAGGTGAACAGATACTCCATCCGCTAGAAACACCCCAATCTTTTTGTTTGTTTGCTGTTTTGTTATTAACCTTGGCACGACTGTACTACAGAAGCAGACCAACAGGTCTGTATGTCTGAGGTGGATGGCGAACTAAAGAACAGCCAGACAGTCCTGGCACAGTTTGGTTTCTCTGTTGGACAAGCCCATTGCTGCTTCTGACCAATCTGTAAGACCTTTCCTCTTATTGCACATGTTTCAATTATGACTCATGTATGACCAAATGAAACATGCCAAGGCATTGGGCAATAACTGTTGACTGTAAAGGACTGCATTGCTTCTCTAAAGCGTTGTCTTTCTTAGATAGCTTTCTTTTCATTGGGTTTGGGGGATTTCTTCTGGGGCAGCTTCTCCGCAGTTGTAAATAAAAAAAGGTTTGAAAACTGGAATATCACATTTGAAAGTCATAACCCCTTTATTTTACATAGGCCGATGTTTACCCGAACCAGTTCTTGTGTTTTAATACATTTTCAATTGCATCTAATTGCGAAAAGACAGAAAAATAACTTTCTGTAATTGATATGATACACCGTAATAGACACTGGTGTTATTTTTGTATAAACATAATATCATCTGTGTGGCATGCATGATGTATAAACAACTTGGTGGTTTAAAGCAATATGTCCAACCTGGTAGGATTGGTACTTTCGTGTTCTGTGTAGCCTAAACCACGCTGTACTAGAGAGAAGAAAAAAATGCCATTTGTAAAAAAGCTAGCTGTTCAATGTTCTGCATGTTTAAGTATGGAATGAGACATCCCAAATGTTTAACTGCTTCCAAAACTCCCACATTTTGACTGAGTTGCTGTCCCAGTGAAACACACTGAGAGGATGCTGCCTTGAAAATATAGGATGGAATGGAGGAGAGATGGGACGGGGTGGAGGAGGGATGGGGTGGGTGGATGAATGGGGTGGATGGATGGGTGGATGTGTGAATGGGACTCCAATTCAATTTCACAAAGATCAGTTCAATGAGGTGCTTTCTCTGTAGGTACTGTAACATGTCCCTGTTGAGTACTTCATCACTAGTGTGGAACGATTACTACCTGGATATTAACTAAGGTACTTGTTGACTGTGTCATTGTTCATTCATAAGGGACTAACAGCAACCACGCAGTCTACCATCTGACTTTACCCCATCTCACCATAGCAGATGGATGTGAAAACCAGCTCAACAAAAGCTTCATACATTAACTATATAACACCATAGTAACACAGTAAATGTATATCTTTTTTAAAACAACACACTTTGTAATTTAACCACGAATATTGTTTATTTAAAATGTTTGGTATTTAGAAAAAACAATCCTTATCACTAGCCCCATGCTGAATCTCTTTCAGCACCGACTGAGAAGTAATGATGATGCCATGCTGTTCATTGTTTATTCCATCATCCAGCCAAAGCCATGGGGAATCACTCTTTAACAAGGTAGGCATTCTTTATTCAGGTCATCATTTTACATGTATCACATCAATCGATTTCCTCATTACTCTCCCTCTCTCATTCCATCTCCCTCCATCCAAGGACTGAGCTCATCTGCTGCTGTGCCAAACTGCAGTCCACCTCTCTTCTAGCAGCAGCATCTCAGATGTGTGAGATTCTTTGCTGGTTTATTCAACAGTTTTATTCAACTACTACCATTATGGTAGTTTCTTCTAGTTGACGCTTTAAGGCTCTGTTTTTCCGCCTCTTTTTCCCACTCTTTCGATCTCGCTAGTTGCATTCTATCGAGGGCTGGATAGGCTCTATTTACATCACAGGTGTGCCTCAGCTTAAGCACTTGGTTGGTGTCTTTCTTCATAGCTATGTTGTTGAAACCAGGAAGTTCTGTTTTTATTTGTTATTTAACCCTTATTTTATCAGGTAACTGAAATCACATTCTCATTTACAGCAACAACCTGGGGAATAGTTACAGGGGGATGAATGAGCCAATTGGAAGCTGGGGATGATTAGGTGACTGATGGTTTGAGGGCCAGATTGGGAATATAGCCAGGACACCGGGGTTAACACCCCTACTCTTATGATAAGTGCCATGGGATCTTCAGTGACCACAGAGAATCAGGACCCCGTTTAACATCCCATCCGAAAGACTACCCTACACAGGGCAATTTCTTTTAGACCAGAGGAAAGAGTGCCTCCTACTGGCCCTCCAACAGCATCTGGTCTCCCATTCAGGGACCGACCAGGACAAACCCTGCTTAGATTCAGAAGTAAGCCAGCAAGAGAGGTATGAGGGCAGCTGATTGGTTTATCTGAGCATGTTGTTGTGACCGTGGGTCATTCTGGAGATCCATCGCTCATTCTGGTTGGCTTGGTGTGAACATAATTGTATAAACTTTTCAAAGAGCACAGTCTTGTTTTGCTAAATTGAGCTGTGTTAACACTGACAGCTTTTTACATTTTTTTGCTCATTTCTCTCGAGGTGAGATGTTGTTTCATCGCCCTGACCTGCAACGATGTTAATGCAACCATGACTAATTCTGACAGGCACTCAAAATGGTTTGGTGTTACATGTGAAATTTAGTTTTGGTTTCATGGTCGTGTCCCCACAGAGCTGAGGTACTGAAATGGGCAAGCCTGTTGATTTGATTGACGCAAGAGAAACAACAGCAAAATTAGGGGAGGAATTCAATTGGCTGAAATTGTTAAGTGTGTGTGTGTGTGTGCGCGCATAATAGTAAATGTGCAAATGTGAGGGTTTGTATTGAGGCTCATTCTCTGTGGGTACAGTAACTGTCTGTTTTCTTCTAGAAGGGCCTTTGAGCAGCGTCTCCTCAGTTTGTGTCTCACCTGACAGACACACAACACACACATTCATTCCCTGTCCTTTCCCACCAGCTCCTCTTTAGTAAATAAGATTCATTATCATGCCAAAATGTCAGACCTGTTTGCTTCAAACTATGCAACAGAATTCTGCTACTAGAATATGGTTGATTTATTTCCTCAATTCTCCTCAACACACTCTCTCTCTCATTCTCTCTCACTCACTCTCTCTTTCTCTGTCTGTGTGTGCTTGTCTATGTCTCAATGGATCCAGTTGTTTCCCATATTTGAGTTCTTTCTACTAACAGAAACAGAAGTGTATAATGTATGTATGTGTGTACACGATGTGCAAGCACCCTGAATTGTTCTTTACTCTGTTGTAATAATGATCATGTTGAATGCCTTGGTCTTTATGTCCTGTAGTTTGAATTTAACAGAACAAAAAATGATAATCAAGCAAGAAAGTTGTTATAAATATATATATATAAATATATACAAATCTATATACATAAAATAAAGCCATTGGGATTTGAAATATATTTGTTTCAGGGTGATTCTTTGTGTGATGGTTCGTTGTAATACATGTGTTTCAGGGTGATTCTTTGTGTGATGGTTCGTTGTAATACATGTGTTTCAGGGTGATTCTTTGTGTGATGGTTCGTTGTAATACATTTGTTTCAGGGTGATTCTTTGTGTGATGGTTCGTGGTAATACATGTGTTTCAGGGTGATTCTTTGTGTGATGGTTCGTGGTAATACATGTGTTTCAGGGTGATTCTTTGTGTGATGGTTCGTTGTAATACATGTGTTTCAGGGTGATTCTTTGTGTGATGGTTCGTGGTAATACATGTGTTTCAGGGTGATTCTTTGTGTGATGGTTCGTTGTAATACATGTGTTTCAGGGTGATTCTTTGTGTGATGGTTCGTGGTAATACATGTGTTTCAGGGTGATTCTTTGTGTGATGGTTCGTTGTAATACATTTGTTTCAGGGTGATTCTTTGTGTGATGGTTCGTTGTAATACATGTGTTTCAGGGTGATTCTTTGTGTGATGGTTCGTGGTAATACATTTGTTTCAGGGTGATTCTTTGTGTGATGGTTCGTGGTAATACATTTGTTTCAGGGTGATTCTTTGTGTGATGGTTGGTTCAGGGTGATTCTTTGTGTGATGGTTAATACATTTGTTTCAGGGTGATTCTTTGTGTGATGGTTCGTGGTAATACATTTGTTTCAGGGTGATTCTTTGTGTGATGGTTCGTTGTAATACATTTGTTTCAGGGTGATTCTTTGTGTGATGGTTCGTGGTAATACATTTGTTTCAGGGTGATTCTTTGTGTGATGGTTCGTTGTAATACATTTGTTTCAGGGTGATTCTTTGTGTGATGGTTCGTTTGTAATACATTTGTTTCAGGGTGATTCTTTGTGTGATGGTTCGTTGTAATACATTTGTTTCAGGGTGATTCTTTGTGTGATGGTTCGTTGTAATACATTTGTTTCAGGGTGATTCTTTGTGTGATGGTTCGTTGTAATACATTTGTTTCAGGGTGATTCTTTGTGTGATGGTTCGTTGTAATACATTTGTTTCAGGGTGATTCTTTGTGTGATGGTTCGTTGTAATACATTTGTTTCAGGGTGATTCTTTGTGTGATGGTTCGTGTGTAATACATTTGTTTCAGGGTGATTCTTTGTGTGATGGTTCGTTGTAATACATTTGTTTCAGGGTGATTCTTTGTGTGATGGTTCGTTGTAATACATTTGTTTCAGGGTGATTCTTTGTGTGATGGTTCGTTGTAATACATTTGTTTCAGGGTGATTCTTTGTGTGATGGTTCTTTGTGTGATGGTTGGTAATACATTTGTTTCAGGGTGATTCTTTGTGTGATGGTTCGTTGTAATACATTTGTTTCAGGGTGATTCTTTGTGTGATGGTTCGTTGTAATACATTTGTTTCAGGGTGATTCTTTGTGTGATGGTTCGTTGTAATACATTTGTTTCAGGGTGATTCTTTGTGTGATGGTTCGTTGTAATACATTTGTTTCAGGGTGATTCTTTGTGTGATGGTTCGTTGTAATACATTTGTTTCAGGGTGATTCTTTGTGTGATGGTTCGTTGTAATACATTTGTTTCAGGGTGATTCTTTGTGTGATGGTTCGTTGTAATACATTTGTTTCAGGGTGATTCTTTGTGTGATGGTTCGTTGTAATACATTTGTTTCAGGGTGATTCTTTGTGTGATGGTTCGTTGTAATACATGTGTTTCAGGGTGATTCTTTGTGTGATGGTTCGTTGTAATACATTTGTTTCAGGGTGATTCTTTGTGTGATGGTTCGTTGTAATACATTTGTTTCAGGGTGATTCTTTGTGTGATGGTTCGTTGTAATACATTTGTTTCAGGGTGATTCTTTGTGTGATGGTTCGTTGTAATACATTTGTTTCAGGGTGATTCTTTGTGTGATGGTTCGTTGTAATACATTTGTTTCAGGGTGATTCTTTGTGTGATGGTTCGTTGTAATACATTTGTTTCAGGGTGATTCTTTGTGTGATGGTTCGTGGTAATACATTTGTTTCAGGGTGATTCTTTGTGTGATGGTTCGTTGTAATACATTTGTTTCAGGGTGATTCTTTGTGTGATGGTTCGTTGTAATACATTTGTTTCAGGGTGATTCTTTGTGTGATGGTTCGTTGTAATACATTTGTTTCAGGGTGATTCTTTGTGTGATGGTTCGTTGTAATACATTTGTTTCAGGGTGATTCTTTGTGTGATGGTTCGTTGTAATACATTTGTTTCAGGGTGATTCTTTGTGTGATGGTTCGTTGTAATACATTTGTTTCAGGGTGATTCTTTGTGTGATGGTTCGTTGTAATACATTTGTTTCAGGGTGATTCTTTGTGTGATGGTTCGTTGTAATACATTTGTTTCAGGGTGATTCTTTGTGTGATGGTTCGTTGTAATACATACATTTGTTTCAGGGTGATTCTTTGTGTGATGGTTCGTTGTAATACATTTGTTTCAGGGTGATTCTTTGTGTGATGGTTCATTGTAATACATTTGTTTCAGGGTGATTCTTTGTGTGATGGTTCGTTGTAATACATTTGTTTCAGGGTGATTCTTTGTGTGATGGTTCGTTGTAATACATTTGTTGTAATACATTTGTTTCAGGGTGATTCTTTGTGTGATGGTTCGTTGTAATACATTTGTTTCAGGGTGATTCTTTGTGTGATGGTTCATTGTAATACATTTGTTTCAGGGTGATTCTTTGTGTGATGGTTCGTTGTAATACATTTGTTTCAGGGTGATTCTTTGTGTGATGGTTCGTTGTAATACATTTGTTTCAGGGTGATTCTTTGTGTGATGGTTCGTTGTAATACATTTGTTTCAGGTGATTCTTTGTGTGATGGTTCGTTGTAATACATTTGTTTCAGGGTGATTCTTTGTGTGATGGTTCGTGGTAATACATTTGTTTCAGGGTGATTCTTTGTGTGATGGTTCGTTGTAATACATTTGTTTCAGGGTGATTCTTTGTGTGATGGTTCGTTGTAATACATTTGTTTCAGGGTGATTCTTTGTGTGATGGTTCGTTGTAATACATTTGTTTCAGGGTGATTCTTTGTGTGATGGTTCGTTGTAATACATTTGTTTCAGGGTGATTCTTTGTGTGATGGTTCGTTGTAATACATTTGTTTCAGGGTGATTCTTTGTGTGATGGTTCGTTGTAATACATTTGTTTCAGGGTGATTCTTTGTGTGATGGTTCGTTGTAATACATTTGTTTCAGGGTGATTCTTTGTGTGATGGTTCGTTGTAATACATTTGTTTCAGGGTGATTCTTTGTGTGATGGTTCGTGGTAATACATTTGTTTCAGGGTGATTCTTTGTGTGATGGTTCGTTGTAATACATTTGTTTCAGGGTGATTCTTTGTGTGATGGTTCGTGGTAATACATTTGTTTCAGGGTGATTCTTTGTGTGATGGTTCGTTGTAATACATTTGTTTCAGGGTGATTCTTTGTGTGATGGTTCGTTGTAATACATTTGTTTCAGGGTGATTCTTTGTGTGATGGTTCGTTGTAATACATTTGTTTCAGGGTGATTCTTTGTGTGATGGTTCGTTGTAATACATGTGTTTCAGGGTGATTCTTTGTGTGATGGTTCGTTGTAATACATTTGTTTCAGGGTGATTCTTTGTGTGATGGTTCGTGGTAATACATGTGTTTCAGGGTGATTCTTTGTGTGATGGTTCGTGGTAATACATGTGTTTCAGGGTGATTCTTTGTGTGATGGTTCGTTGTAATACATGTGTTTCAGGGTGATTCTTTGTGTGATGGTTCGTTGTAATACATGTGTTTCAGGGTGATTCTTTGTGTGATGGTTCGTTGTAATACATTTGTTTCAGGGTGATTCTTTGTGTGATGGTTCGTTGTAATACATTTGTTTCAGGGTGATTCTTTGTGTGATGGTTCGTTGTAATACATGTGTTTCAGGGTGATTCTTTGTGTGATGGTTCGTGGTAATACATGTGTTTCAGGGTGATTCTTTGTGTGATGGTTCGTTGTAATACATGTGTTTCAGGGTGATTCTTTGTGTGATGGTTCGTGGTAATACATGTGTTTCAGGGTGATTCTTTGTGTGATGGTTCGTTGTAATACATGTGTTTCAGGGTGATTCTTTGTGTGATGGTTCGTTGTCTTGTGATTCAAGTTGACTGATCCTGTGTTCAACCACTATTCCACTGAACATATATTTTTTATAAAGTCTATGATACAGTATCACATGATCCTTCCTCTGCAAGTCATTCAGATGACCTTTTAGGCCTTCTGATTTTGGAAGAGGTCTATGAACCCAATTTTCCAAGAATAGAGATGCCTCTCAAGAGTGTAAGAAAGATACATTTATTTATCCTCCTTGTCTATTCTTTTCATGTTCATCAACCTCTTTTCATTTTGGATCTCTCTCATTGTCGGAAATATCATTTATTTCTATGTCAAGGTCAGAAAGGCTTTCATTATGATTTAGTAAGTGGTCCAACAGCGCTTTAATGTGGCTAACATTGGTATTACAGCCATCAATCGGCTGCAGTGTAACGTCAGTGTACAATCCATCAAAGTTCCCTACTATATCTATAGAGTCAACGACTGTAGCCACAACAACTGTACCATGTTTTGTAGCTGAAAAGGACTTTTGAAATTATAGATCCATTCGCCACATTGATCAGTTGAACTGATATTTGGACAACAGTGTGGCCCCAAAACATTTACAACAAAGACATAGTAAAATAAACACTCGTGTTAAAATCCAGTGGTATTCACTAAGTTCATGGTTTCAAATCAAATTGTATGGGTCACATACTGTAGACATATTTAACAGATGTTATTGCGTGTGTAGCAAAATGCTTGTGTTCCTAGCAGTGCAGTAGTATCTAACAATTCACAACAATACACACAAATCTTAAAGTAAAATAATGGAATTTAAGAAATATATACATATTACTATGAGCAATGTTGGAATGGCATTCACTAAAATACAGTAGAATACAGTATATACATATGAAATTCGCAAAACAATGATTCCATGACTATATACATAGGGTAGCAGCCTCTAAGGTGCAGGGTTGAGTAACCAGGTGGTAGCTGGCTAGTGATGGCTATTTAACAGTCTGATGGCCCAGCCAGAAGAGGACTGGCCACCACTCATAGCTTGGTTCCTCTCTAGGTTTATTCCTAGGTTCTGGCCTTTCTAGGGAGTTTTTCCTAGCCACCGTGCATCTACACCTGCATTGCTTGCTGTTTGGAGTTTTAGGCTGGGTTTCTGTACAGCACTTTGTGACATCAGCTGATGTAAGAAGGGCTTTATTCATACATTTGATTGATTGACTAAATTTGATTGATGGAAGCTGCTTTTCAGTCTCTCGGTCCCAGCTTTGATGCAGCTGTACTGACCTCGCCTTCTGGATGATAGCGGGTTGAACAGGCCAAGGCTTGGGTGGTTGAAGACGTTGAGGATCTTTTGGGCCTTCCTGTGACATCGGGCGCTGTAGGTGTCCTGGAGGGTAGGCAGTGTGTCTCACGTGATGCGTTGGGCAGACTGCACCACCCTCTGGAGAGCCCTGCAGTAGCGAGCGGCGCAGTTGTGATACCAGGCGGTGATGCAGCCCGACAGGATGCTTTCAGCTGTGTATCTGTAAAAGTTTGTGAGTGTCTTAGGGACCAAGCCAAATTTCTTCAGCCTCCTGAGGTTGAAGAGGCACTGTGTGGGTGGACCGTTTCAGATTGTCAGTGATGGGGCGGCAGGGTAGCCTAGTGGTTAGAGCGTTGGACTAGTAACCGAAAGGTTGCAAGTTCATATCCCTGAGCTGACAAGGTACAAATCTGTCATTCTGCCCCTGAACAGGCAGTTAACCCACTGTTCCTAGGCCATCATTGAAAATAAGAATTTGTTCTTAACTGACTTGCCTAGTTAAATAAAGGTTTAAAAAAATGTCTACTCCTAGGAACTTGAAGATTTTCACCTTCTCCACTGCTGTCCCGTCGAAGTGGATAGGGGCATGCACCCTCTGCTATCTCCTGAAGTCGACAATCAGCTTTTTGTTGACGTTGAGAAAGAGGTTATTTTCCTGGCACCACTCCGCCAGGGCCCTCACCTCCTCCCTCTAGACTGTCTCGTCATTGTTGGTAAGCAGACCTACTAATGTTATCGTCCTCAAACTTGATGATTCATTCCATCACCCATGACGCAGTGAAAGGTGAACAGGGAACACAGGAGGGGGCTGAGCACATACCCTTGTGGGGCCCCTGTGTTGAAGATCAGCATAGTGGAGGTGTTGTTTCCTACCTTCACCACCTGGGGGGCGGCACGTCAGGAAGTCCAGGACCCAGATGCACAGGGCGGGGTTCAGACCCAGGGCCCCGAACTTAATGGTGAGCTTGGAGGGTACTATCGTGTTGAAGGCTGAGCTATAGTCAATGAACAGCATTCTTACATAGGTATTCCTCTTGTCCAGATGGGATAGGGCAGTGTGTAGTGCAATGACGATTGCATCGTCTGTGGATCTATTGGGGCGGTATGCAAATTGAGATGGGTCTAGGGTGTCAGGTAAGGTGGAGGTGATATGATCCTTGCCTAGTCTCTCAAAGCACTTCATGATGACAAAGGTGAGTGCTACGGGGCGATAGTCATTTAGTTCAGTTACCTTTGCTTTCTTGGGTACAGGAACAATGGTGGACATCTTGAAGCAAGTGGGGGCAGCCGACTGGGATAGTGAGAGATTAAATATGTCTGTAAACACTCCAGCCAGCTGGTCTGCGCATGCTGAGGATGCGGTTAGGGATGCTGTTTGGGCAAGCAGCCTGTGGGGGTTAACACGCTTAAATGTCTTACTCACGTCGGCCACAGAGAAGGAGAGCAGGCTGCGTTGGTGGCACTGTGTTATCCTCAAAGCAGGCGAACATGTTTAGCTGGTCTGGGATCAAGACGACGGTGTCCGCGACGTGGCTGGTTTTCCCTTTGTAATCCATGATTGTCTCTGATTGGTAATAGAAACAGTGGTGACAGATATTGTCTTGTTCAGTGAAGCGTAGTAGGTTTGCAATTCAATAAACTGCAATTCAATAAAGTGGCTTTGTCTCCTCACCCTGATCTGAAAATACAAGGCTGGTGACAATGTCATTGTGTTGGAACTTTTCATGCCAACATGGTGACCATTGAAATTCTAAGCATCAACCTAAGTTTGCTGAATTCTGTCTATGTAGCATTACTTTGCAGATACCACTGCACTGTAGTCATGTACTGAAGGAGATTACAACTAGTCTTTATCTAGTTGGTTGCTGGTCAGATGTCTTCAACAATGAGAGAATCCAGCACTATAAATGCATTCTGTAACTGCCAATTCTTTCTCTCTCTCTCTTATTCTGCATCTTTCTATCGCTCTCACTCTCTCACTTGCTCTTATTCTCTCACTTGCTCTTATTGTCTCATTTGCTCTTATTCCATCTGTCTATATCCCTTTCTCTCTTTCTCTGTATCTCTGTCCACCCCTGCTATACACCCACAGACCTTTAACAGCAGGCTGCATTTCTCACCTAGGGAAACCTGGCCCGGAAAGTGTTGTCAAGACGACTGCATTTCCAACGGCAACTCTCTTAGTGTCATGGTAACGGGAGACTTTACTGTGGGAGGTTCATTAGGAGGAGGGGGTTCATGTCAGGCCTGAAGAACAGAACAGCTCTGAGGACCACCCGATCTGAGGCCACCCGCTCTAAGACCAAGGCATCTTAACTAGAGGAGAGGTGGGTATGCTAATAGAGGAGTTCAACCTGCTCACTACAACCACCCACTCACATCTCTTCTGTTTTTCTATGCTTGTCCTACAGTTTGATGACTGACACTCAAGTTGAATCCGAATGCTCCTGAAAATACCCAAAGGATCCAGATGTTACTGAATAGCCTTATTCTTGTACTTCACAAACAGGTTGAATAAGACTGATTTTAGTGTGCAATGGAACAACACAAGCACCCCTATTCAAAGCTGTCATTTATTGGTCTTTTAAAATTGTTTCTTTGAGAAAAATTGTTGGATAATGCTAATCGCTTGGGAAATGAAATTTCCTTACAGCACCTGTGTATTAACCAGACAATGTAGACAGTACCTCAACCTGCAGAAGCTATCCCAACCCCAAGTCCTGAGCATCACAGGAATTCAATTATACTGACACAAATAATCTGATAAATCATACGTTTTCCCCTATATATTTTTTCCCATATATATTATCAATGGCAGAGCATGATTTGTGTCTCACTATTTGAGGAATTAAAAAAAGTGCCATTTTGTCTTTAGCAGTTACGTTGTGTGTCTATGTGACTGTAGCCTAATTAACGAGGGGTGTATGTGTGAAGTCAGCTAGTGTGTGTGTCAGGGAGGGAGGGGGATGAAAGGCTAGTGTCACCTTCTCTAGGGGCTAATACAGTAAGTGTCTGAGGAATCGAGGAAGACTATAACTGTATCAGGAACTATGTAAGTACACCTTGACACCTCATTTCCTACAGGTAAACTGACTGGAGATCTGGATTTAGAATTGCCCTTGACACTGACTAGAGGTTCTTGATTTTCAGGTGTTTGTAATAACCTAGCGTCAGGAATTTGTTAAGTGTGATTTTAGTAACTACATAAATCACTTTGGTAAGTCATTTGAAATGTGTTAAGTGTGATTTTAGTAACTACATAAATCACTTTGGTAAGTCATTTGAAATGTGTTAAGTGTGATTTTAGTAACTACATAAATCACTTTGGTAAGTCATTTGAAATGTGTTAAGTGTGATTTTAGTAACTACATAAATCACTTTGGTAAGTCATTTGAAATGTGTTAAGTGTGATTTTAGTAACTACATAAATCACTTTGGTAAGTCATTTGAAATGTGTTAAGTGTGATTTTAGTAACTACATAAATCACTTTGGTAAGTCATTTGAAATGTGTTAAGTTTTTTTATCTTTACAATTGAACCATTATTTACCGTGATCTGATATCGCCATGTACTGTATATCTACATGATATCCTTTTATCTATTAAAAAAGGGGTTCCCAAACTGTGGCTACTACAAGGGATACGCAAGCAAACAAACTCTAGGCTGCACTGGCAGAGACTCCAATGTGTAATTACTAAAAGTCATCATGCCTTTTTTGTGTTGTCTGAGTGTGTTTGATAATGAACAGATTAATACCTGAATGATGGATAAACATCAGCACACCAGCAATGTAGCTTGCTAGTTTTCAAAAGAATATGCAGAGACACAATAGGTATACAGATAAGAAAAACAAAGTGAGTTTTGAGGAATACATTTTTTTTGTGTGTGAATGTTTGACCCCTGCAGAAAATGCTGGTATCCCAAAAGCCTTTGCAGTCGGTCGCTGTCATGGTTCTCATCGTCTTCACAGAGTCGCTGTCATGGTTCTCATCGTCCTCACAGTCAGTCGCTGTCATGGTTCTCATCGTCTTCACAGTCAGTCGCTGTCATGGTTCTCATCGTCCTCACAGTCAGTCGCTGTCATGGTTCTCATCGTCTTCACAGTCAGTCGCTGTCATGGTTCTCATCGTCCTCACAGTCAGTCGCTGTCATGGTTCTCATCGTCGTCACAGTCAGTCGCTGTCATGGTTCTCATCGTCGTCACAGTCAGTCGCTGTCATGGTTCTCATCGTCGTCACAGTCAGTCGCTGTCATGGTTCTCATCGTCCTCACAGTCAGTCGCTGTCATGGTTCTCATCGTCTTCACAGTCAGTCGCTGTCATGGTTCTCATCGTCGTCACAGTCAGTCGCTGTCATGGTTCTCATCGTCCTCACAGTCAGTCGCTGTCATGGTTCTCATCGTCCTCACAGTCAGTCGCTGTCAAGAGAATGAAAGGTACGTGACTGGTTCCTCTAAAGCAGGGGTATCAAACTCATTCTACGGAGGGCCGACTGTCTGCGGGTTTTAGTTTTTCCTTTCAATTAAGACCTAGACAACCAGGTGAGGGGAGTACTAATTAACAACTTTAAATAATCAATCATTGTACAAGGGTGGAGTGAAAACCTGCAGACACTCAGTCTTCTGTAGAATGAGTTTGACACATGCTCTAAAGCACAGGTATTCAACTCTTACGATGCCAGGGGCCTGCTGGTTTTATGTTCTACCTGATAATGAATTGCAACCATCTGGTGTTTCAGGGGAACAAAAAATGCAGTGGAACTGGCGTCGAGGTCCAGAGTTGAGTTTGAGGGCTCTAAAGGTTTCTTCCTTTATTTTTAACAACTTTTGAACATACTAAAGGTTGCTGAAGTCTGTTATGTGTTGCTAGCAAACTCTACCCTACAGCTCTCTCCTCGAAGTCTAATCTCCTTTATCATACTTCTGTCACACTGTTATCTGAACACATTACTGTATTCCTCTCTTCTCTCCTCCTATCTCTGCCTCCCTCTACCCCTGCCCTCCTCTCCTTTCCACTAACTTATCTCCACCCCTCCCCTGTCCCCTCCTCTTCACTCCACCCCTCCCCTGTCCCATCCTCTTCTCTCCACCCCTCCCCTGTCCCCTCTTCTCTCCACCCCTCCCCTGTCCCCTCCTCTTCTCTCCACCACTCCCCTGTCCCCTCCTCTTCTCTCCACCCCTCCCCTGTCCCCTCCTCTTCTCTCCACCCCTCCCCTGTCCCCTTCTCTTCTCTCCAGCAGGCGAGCAATGACAGAGCACCAGCTGATGCATGGCCATGGCAGGAACATGCAGACCTGAAGAGACTCATCTGGTTGTCCAGCGCCATAGAGGGGCTCCACACCGCCCAGACCCGCTCCTCCTTCCTGCTGTCCCCCGCCGCCCTCAACCCCATCCCGGGCTACACCCCGGGCCTCTCCCCTGCTCTCAACCCCATCCCGGGCTACACCCCCTGGCCTCTCCCCTGCTCTCAACCCCATCCCGGGTTACACCCCGGGCCTCTCCCCGCCCTCAACCCCATCCCGGGCTACAACCCCTGGCCTCTCCCCTGCCCTCAACCCCATCCCGGGCTACACTCCGGACCTCTCCCCCGCCCTCAACCCCATCCCGGGCTACACCCCGGGCCTCTCCCCCGCCCTCAACCCCATCCCGGGCTACACCCCCCTGGCCTCTCCCCCGCCCTCAACCCACGCCTTGCTGGCTATCAGTCTGGGGAGACCAGCCACAAGCACAAGAGGTCAGTGGAGAGACTTATGAGAAACTTATTCGGCCCCCACCTCATGGAACTCTCTGAAGGGTGATCATAGACCCCTCAACTCCCTAACTACACTGCACACTTCCACAGTTACTTACCCCAGTGCTTCCCAGATCTCATACACTCCTTATTTGAATGGAAATGATAATCAACATAATCAAGGTGCTCAGAATCATCTCTATTTCTAATTCTTTGTCACTGCTTTGAATGTCAATGAGTATGTTAGGCTACTGAAAGTCTGTAACATGGACCATGTCTCTTCTTCATGGCTAGCTGCTTGGAGCCTGCTAGATTTGGCATGTTTTTCAGATATCAGATCTCTGTGAAGAAGTACTGTTCAGTCAGAGATGTAAATGTCACCTAGTGTTGTGTGCAACAATGCATGGTCGTCTCATTAAAATACGCTTTCCTTATCTGCTGATGATGAGTTCAGTCATTCTTAAATGATTCTTAATTTACTCCAAAGCTCTCTTACATTCTATAATATGACTTCACAGGAACTGAGAGCCAGAAAAGCAGATTGCTCTGACTCCCCTGTCTCTGATGGTCGTTAACATGTTATCCCCAATGTTTTAGTGCCTCTACTCCATGAAGGGTGGCTGACTGGCGCTCAGCATTCCGAGTCTGGAACGTGAGACTAGAGGCAGTGCTCTCAAGACTAGGCTAGAGCACGGCTTTATCTAGATAACTCAACAACCCACAAGACTACGCCAGAGTATGACTTTATCTAGATAACTCAACAACTCACAAGACTACGCTAGAGCATGAATTTATCTAGATAACTCAACAACCCACTAGACTACGCTAGAGCACGACTTTATCTAGATAACTCAACAACCAAAGCTTCCTGCTCTGAGTTCCATGGATTCTTACCGAGCCTTCAACTAGCCCCCTGAATGTTGCCCTTGAAGAAGCAAACATTAGTGCAGATATGAAAAATTATATTTGTGCCGATACAGTAGGAAACATACTCCGAGGACACAGAAGGAGAAGGACAAATTATTATAACTTCAATTGTAATAAAAAATAATAGATCATTTATACTTGAATTATGACCCAGGAGTGCATCATTGCAAAGCCTTCCTCTTGACATTGACAATTCATCCACAGATGAACCAGCAAACACACGTCCTGTGAGAACAACTCCAGAACGGAAAATGGAAGCTGCGACAGAGAGTTCCATATGGAGGGGAGGTCTGTAGCTGGCTTCATAGAGGGATGTAGTGCAGGATGGCTTGACGCACAAGCACCCAAACTGCTCACATCACTGAGGATGCTGGGATAGTGGAGGTGGCAGGTGATGGGTGAATTCTAGAGCGAGAGAAGGAGAGAGAATATTGACATCAACAGCAACTCAAAAGATATTGCCATCGCCTCATCAGAAAGATAAGAAGAATACTACACATCTCATGGTTTGCTGACTAACCCAAAGGGAACTCCAACTAACCTTTTTGGCTCTATTCAATCCATATCGCAGAAGTACAGCGTTACAGCTCCATTGATATTTAAAGGCAATATTTCCACGTTAGCAGATACTGCATTCCCAGTAAATGCTGCATTTCACTACACTCGCAATAACATCTGCTAACCATGTGTATGTGACCAATAAGATTTGATTTGCATATGTCGGCTCCATCGGAAATTACCTTTACATTTCTATTGTGTTATCTGTAACGCTGCAACATAGACTGAATAGAGCACTAAGACATTCTCTGAGGATCAGAACCCCAGGATTGAAGGTGAGCCTCCAGTCTTCAGCACCATTCCTCCTGAATGTCAGCAGCTGCCCTCATTAAGCAGCAGTTCATCAGCCAGGGGAATAGCTGTATCTGTTGGTCTGTCTCACTGGGGTCACCCTCGTTGGCTTTATTGCTCTGGCCTATTGGGCTGGCCCCTCACTGGCTTTGCATGTTCCATCTGTGAGATCATCTCTGGGATCAGTCTTGTGACTGCAGGTATCTATGTGCATCCCGGCATACCTGCATGTGAAGAGTTTATTTCCAAAACTCTATATCCACCAATTTTTCACATTGTGTTTTTTCATCAAAAATGATTGCTTATGGGTACCTTCATGCTTGTGTAAAATATAACAGTTATTTGTTAGATATTTGTTACACTTCACTGTGTAAAAGCTAGCAGTACTACTTATTTATCTGAGAGTGAGCCTGATATATAACATTATGCAAAATAACATGATTATTTGTCTCTATGAAACCATGAAGTACAGATTTTAAACAGCGTCTGTCATTGAACAATAAACAATAAGCTAATTTACCAACATTTCTGAAAATGGATATCTAGCTTTTTGGAATGAAACTCTTCATGTGTATCTAGCCTGCATAAGTGTGCATATGTAGCCCTATCAAATGCATGCATACGTGTGTTCCTCTCCCTTACACCCACTGTGATCACTGCATGGTTTCGGCCAGTTTCTCGTGGTAGTACTCATAGTTGTCCTGGCAGTCCTCCCAGAGGGTGAACGTTAGGTCGTTGTTCTCTACAAAAGTGTCCCAGACATAGGTGAAGTCCATGGGCTTCATCATCCTCAGCTTGCAGCCCGCTTGAGACAGAGCATTTAGCCCCGCTTGGATCTCTTGCTCCTCCCACTCAAACAGCCGGGCTGAAAATAGGGTCATCTTGACGGTCTTCCTTGCCCGGAGGGCCTCTGCGATCTTAGCCGCGCAGGCTGCACAGGGGCTGGATGACATGTACCTGGGACAGGGGAGGGGGTAAAGATGAATTAGGCACATGTGAGGAGGTCATAGAGAGGGTTCTAATCTTTTAATTTAGTGCTGCTAACTTCCTGTGAAACGGGCCACAGCTATCTGTGTAGATACTATGTGTATGTATGTGCGACTGTGTATTTGACATGTGACAGTGTATTTAAGAGATAGTTACCATGCAGGTGACAGTGTACTTGAGAGATAGTTACAAAGTGACAGTTTATTTGAGAGATAGATACCAGGTGACTGTATGTTTGAGAGATACAAACCAGGTGACAGTGTATTTGAGAGATACGCCCCAGGTGACAGTGTATTTGAGAGATACGCACCAGGTGACAGTGTATTTGAGAGATACGCACCAGGTGACAGTGTATTTGAGAGATACGCACCAGGTGACAGTGTATTTGAGAGATACGCACCAGGTGACAGTGTATTTGAGAAATACGCACCAGGTGACAGTGTATTTGACAGCAGGGTCGTAGTCTGGGAGAGTCTGGAGGAAGAAGGCCTGCTCAGCGTGGGCTCCTGAGTGTTCATCCTCCAGGTAACCTCTCATCAGACCATCATCAGCTCTCCCCTTGTCCACCAGGTAACACAGGAACGTCTTGTTCCGACCTGACGAGTACTCCACATTCTTGAACTGGAACTTGAATTGGAACGGGTCGATACGGTCCCTGGATGGAGAGGGAATAGGGGGAAGGGGTTAATTAACGAATGGGAGAAGGGTTCTCTAAGGTTATGGAGGTCTGATTTAACATTTTGCCATCCCAAACTTAATTGATTGTGTTATAGTATGTCATATTATTATGAAGTGTGTACAGTTCCACAACATGGCCTGTGTGTTATAACAGCTGTTCACATGTGCCTATCCTTAGATAGCACCCCAGTTACTGTAACATATGTTTCAGTTTGGTTCTCTCCCACAAATATTTACACAATGGAATCTACAACCGGTATGCCGGATGGCTCTAAATACACTCCTGGGGGCATTTTACCCCCTGGATCAGTGACCTCTGTGTTATTTAAAACCAGACAAACAAAGACACACCGAAACAGGGGATCAGAGGGGGTGGCTGCCTGGCTGGAACAGCAGACAGATGAAAGAGCTGGGCAGGGTAGAGCAGAGCAGGGTAGAGCAGAGCAGGGTAGAGCAGAGCAGGGCAGGGTAGAGCAGGGTAGGGTAGAGCAGGGCAGGGTAGAGCTGGGCAGGGTAGAGCTGGGCAGGGTAGAGCAGGGCAGGGTAGAGCAGGGCAGGGTAGAGCAGGGCAGGGTAGAGCAGAGCAGGGTAGAGCAGAGCAGGGTAGAGCAGAGCAGGGTAGAGCAGGGCAGGGTAGAGCAGGGCAGGGTAGAGCAGAGCAGGGTAGAGCAGAGCAGGGTAGAGCAGGGCAGGGTAGAGCAGGGCAGGGTAGAGCAGAGCAGGGTAGAGCAGAGCAGGGTAGAGCAGAGCAGGGTAGAGCAGAGCAGGGTAGAGCAGGGTAGAGCAGGGCAGGGTAGAGCAGGGCAGGGTAGAGCAGGGCAGGGTAGAGCTGGGCAGGGTAGAGCTGGGCAGGGTAGAGCAGGGCAGGGTAGAGCAGGGCAGGGTAGAGCAGGGCAGGGTAGAGCAGGGCAGGGTAGAGCAGAGCAGGGTAGAGCAGAGCAGGGTAGAGCAGAGCAGGGTAGAGCAGGGCAGGGTAGAGCAGGGCAGGGTAGAGCAGGGCAGGGTAGAGCTGGGCAGGGTAGAGCTGGGCAGGGTAGAGCAGGGCAGGGTAGAGCAGGGCAGGGCAGGGTAGAGCAGAGCAGGGTAGAGCAGAGCAGGGTAGAGCAGAGCAGGGTAGAGCAGGGCAGGGTAGAGCAGGGCAGGGTAGAGCAGGGCAGGGTAGAGCAGGGCAGGGTAGAGCTGGGCAGGGTAGAGCTGGGCAGGGTAGAGCAGGGCAGGGTAGAGCAGGGTAGAGCAGGGCAGGGTAGAGCAGGGCAGGGCAGGGTAGAGCAGAGCAGGGTAGAGCAGGGCAGGGTAGAGCAGGGCAGGGTAGAGCAGAGCAGGGTAGAGCAGGGTAGAGCAGGGCAGGGTAGAGCAGGGCAGGGTAGAGCAGGGCAGGGTAGAGCAGAGCAGGGTAGAGCAGAGCAGGGTAGAGCAGGGCAGGGTAGAGCAGGGCAGGGTAGAGCTGGGCAGGGTAGAGCAGGGCAGGGTAGAGCAGGGCAGGGTAGAGCAGGGCAGGGCAGGGTAGAGCAGGGCAGGGTAGAGCAGGGCAGGGTAGAGCAGGGCAGGGTAGAGCTGGGCAGGGTAGAGCTGGGCAGGGTAGAGCAAGGCAGGGTAGAGCAGGGCAGGGTAGAGCAGGGCAGAGCAGGGCAGGGTAGAGCAGGGCAGGGCAGGGCAGGGTAGAGCAGGGCAGGATAGAGCAGGCAGAGAGAGAGAGAGAGAGAGAGAGAGAGAGAGAGAGGAACATGAGGTAGCAGAGAGAGAGAGAGGGGAATGGGAGGTAGCAGAGAGAGAGAGAGAGGGGAACAGGGGGTAGCAGAGAGAGAGATAGAGGGGAACGGGAGGTAGCAGAGAGAGAGAGAGAGGGGAACGGGAGGTAGCAGAGAGAGAGATAGAGGGGAATGGGAGGTAGCAGAGAGAGAGATAGAGGGGAACGGGAGGTAGCAGAGAGAGAGAGAGAGGGGAATGGGAGGTAGCAGAGAGAGATAGAGGGGAAAGGGAGGGAGCAGAGAGAGAGAGGGGGAACAGGAGGAAGCAGAGAGAGAGGGGGAACAGGAGGTAGCAGAGAGAGAGAGAGGGGAACAGGGGGTAGCAGAGAGAGAGAGAGGGGAACAGGGGGTAGCAGAGAGAGAGGGGAACAGGGGGTAGGAGAGAGAGAGAGGGGGGGAAAAGGGGGTAGCAGAGAGAGACAAGGAGTGGGGGTGAGAGAAATAGAGAGGAGTGGTAGCATAGTGAGAGAGGGATGAGGGAGAGAGAGAGAGAGAGAGAGAATGGATAAGGGGGACAGACAGTGACAGGGGAGAGAGAGAGTATAGGGATAAGGGGGACAGACAGGGACAGGGGGAGAGAGAGAGTATGGATAAGGGGGACAGACAGGTACAGGGGGAGAGAGAGAGTATAGGGATAAGAGGGACAGGGGAGAGAGAGAGTATGGATAAGGGGGACAGACAGGTACAGGGGGAGAGAGAGAGTATAGGGATAAGGGGGACAGACAGGGACAGGGGGAGAGAGAGTATAGGGTAAGGGGGACAAACAGGGACAGGGGGAGAGAGAGTATAGGGATAAGGGGGACAGACAGGGACAGGGGGAGAGAGAGAGAGTATAGGGATAAGAGGGACAGACAGGGACAGGGGGAGAGAGAGAGAGTATGGATAAGGGGGACAGACAGTGACAGGGGGAGAGAGAGAAAGTATAGGGATAAGGAGGACAGACAGGGACAGGGGGAGAGAGAGAATAGGGATAAGGGGGACAGACCGTGACAGGGGAGAGAGAGTATAGGGATAAGGGGGACAGACAGTGATAGACAGTGACAGGGGGAGAGAGAGAAAGTATAGGGATAAGGGGGACAGACAGGGACAGGGGGAGAGAGAGAGAGTATGGATAAGGGGGACAGACAGGGACAGGGGAGAGAGAGAGTATATGGATAAGGGGGACAGACAGTGACAGGGGAGAGGGAGAGTATATGGATAAGGGGGACAGACAGGGACAGGGGGAGAGAGAGTATATGGATAAGGGGGACAAACAGGGACAGGGGAGAGAGAGAGAGTATAGGGATAAGAGGGACAGACAGGGACAGGGGGAGAGAGAGAGTATGGATAAGGGGGACAGACAGTGACAGGGGGAGAGAGAGAAAGTATAGGGATAAGGAGGACAGACAGCGACAGGGGGAGAGAGAGAGAGTATGGATAAGAGGGACAGACAGGGACAGGGGGAGAGAGAGAGAGTATGGATAAGAGGGACAGGGGGAGAGAGAGAGAGTATAGGGATAAGGGGGACAGACAGTGACAGGGAGAGAGAGTATGGATAAGAGGGACAGGGGGAGAGAGAGAGAGTATAGGGATAAGGGGGACAGACAGTGACAGGGAGAGAGAGAGAGTATGGATAAGGGGGACAGACATTGACAGGCAGCTGCTGCTCTTACTCCAGCCAGGTCTATTAAAAGACACAGGGGGAGGGGACCTGACTCACCCCTGAGGCCATCTGGTGTAGCAGGAGAGAAGGTAGGGAGGGGGAGGGACTCCAACGGAGCCTTGATATGTATACAATTTAATTTGTAGTTGTACAAAGAGAGAGGGAGGGGGGTTGTTGCCGTTTGGGAAGGAAGGGAGGGGGAAGAGAGAAGTGTTTGTTGAGGGGAGGGTAGCTAGTGGAGAAAGCAGACTGATAGATAAAAGGTTTGGGAGGGGGGAGCAGAGGGGAAGGAAGATGCTATAAAACACAGGGTGTTGGTGTTCGTGTCAGTGGGTTAATAGATAAGCAATACTGGGCTCCTGATTTTCTGAGAGTAGGTTCACACTTTAGGCTTGAGCTCCGGATGGTCTTTCAGTCAAAGGCTTCAAAATGGGGTCACAATGCTGTCCAATACCTTGGATCTCAGGTTGAACGTTTACAGGAGCGTTTACATAAAAGAGAAGGCCAATGATGTCTGCGGATACATGATCTACATCCAATATGACTGTTATCTAACAGCATTACCTTCTGACACACTGTGCTTGTAGACCTTCGCTAGTCTACTTTGTCACTGTGAACTTGTAAAACGATATAGAATATGTTGTATACGATATGAGTTTACCAGTGAAGATAATAAAGGAAACATTGTGCCAGTTTACTTTCAATCACGTCCACGGCCTTGGCCTATTGAACATGCTCTATTTTCACCCCACTTCCACGGCCTTGGCCCATTGAATATGCTCTATTTTCACCCCACTTCCACGGCTTTGGCCCATTGAATATGGTCTATTTCACCCCACTTCCACGGCCTTGGCCCATTGAATATGCTCTATTTCACCCCACTTCCACGGCCTTGGCCCATTGAATATGCTCTATTTCACCCCACTTCCACGGCCTTGGCCCATTGAATATGCTCTATTTTCACCCCACTTCCACGGCCTTGGCCCATTGAACATGCTCTATTTTCACCCCACTTCCACGGTCTTGGCCCATTGAATATGCTCTATTTTCACCCCACTTCCACGGCCTTGGCCCATTGAATATGCTCTATTTTCACCCCACTTCCACGGCCTTGGCCCATTGAATATGCTCTATTTTCACCCCACTTCCACGGCCTTGGCCCATTGAATATGCTCTATTTCACCCCACTTCCACGGCATTGGCCCATTGAACATGCTCTATTTCACCCCACTTCCACGGCATTGGCCCATTGAATATGCTCTATTTCACCCCACTTCCACGGCCTTGGCCCATTGAATATGCTCTATTTCACCCCACTTCCACGGCCTTGGCCCATTGAATATGCTCTATTTCACCCCACTTCCACGGCCTTGGCCCATTGAATATGCTCTATTTCACCCCACTTCCACGGCCTTGGCCCATTGAATATGCTCTTTTTCACCCCACTTCCACGGCCTTGGCCCATTGAATATGCTCTATTTTCACCCCACTTCCACGGCCTTGGCCCATTGAATATGCTTTATTTCACCCCACTTCCACGGCCTTGGCCCATTGAATATGCTCTATTTCACCCCACTTCCACGGCCTTGGCCCATTGAATATGCTCTATTTTCACCCCACTTCCACGGCCTTGGCCCATTGAATATGCTCTATTTTCACCCCACTTCCACGGCCTTGGCCCATTGAATATGCTCTATTTCACCCCACTTCCACGGCCTTGGCCCATTGAATATGCTCTATTTTCACCCCACTTCCACGGCCTTGGCCCATTGAATATGCTCTATTTTCACCCCACCTCCACGGCCTTGGCCCATTGAATATGCTCTATTTTCACCCCACTTCCAAGGCCTTGGCCCATTGAATATGCTCTATTTTCACCCCACTTCCACGGCCTTGGCCCATTGAACATGCTCTATTTTCACCCCATTTCCACGGCCTTGGCTCATTGAACATGCTCTATTTTCACCCCACTTCCACGGCCTTGGCCCATTGAATATGCTCTATTTCACCCCACTTCAGCGGCCTTGGCCCATTGAATATGCTCTATTTTCACCCCACTTCCACGGCCTTGGCCTATTGAACATGCTCTATTTCACCCCACTTCCACGGCCTTGGCCCATTGAATATGCTCTATTTCACCCCACGGCCTTGGCCCATTGAACATGCTCTATTTCACCCCACTTCCACGGCCTTGGCCCATTGAACATGCTCTATTTCACCCCACCTCCACAGCCTTGGCCCATTGAATATGCTCTATTTTCACCCCACTTCCACGGACTTGGCCCATTGAATATGCTCTATTTCACCCCACTTCCACGGCCTTGGCCCATTGAACATGCTCTATTTCACCCCACTTCCACGGCCTTGGCCCATTGAACATGCTCTATTTCACCCCACTTCCACGGCCTTGGCCCATTGAACATGCTCTATTTCACCCCACTTCCACGGCCTTGGCCCATTGATCATGCTCTATTTCACCCCACTTCCACGGCCTTGGCCCATTGAACATGCTCTATTTCACCCCACTTCCACGGCCTTGGCCCATTGAACATGCTCTATTTTCACCCCACTTCCACGGCCTTGGCCCATTGAACATGCTCTATTTCACCCCACTTCCACGGCCTTGGCCCATTGAATATGCTCTATTTTCACCCCACTTCCACGGCCTTGGCCCATTGAATATGCTCTATTTCACCCCACTTCCACGGCCTTGGCCCATTGAACATGCTCTATTTCACCCCACTTCCACGGCATTGGCCCATTGAATATGCTCTATTTCACCCCACTTCCACGGCCTTGGCCCATTGAACATGCTCTATTTTCAACCCACTTCCACGGCCTTGGCTCATTGAATATGCTCTATTTTCACCCCACTTCCACGGCCTTGGCCCATTGAATATGCTCTATTTCACCCCACTTCAGCGGCCTTGGCCCATTGAATATGCTCTATTTTCACCACACTTCCACGGCCTTGGCCTATTGAACATGCTCTATTTCACCCCACTTCCACGGCCTTGGCCCATTGAATATGCTCTATTTCACCCCACGGTCTTGGCCCATTGAACATGCTCTATTTCACCCCACTTCCACGGCCTTGGCCCATTGAATATGCTCTATTTTCACCTCACTTCCAAGGCCTTGGCCCATTGAATATGCTCTATTTTCACCCCACTTCCACGGCCTTGGCCCATTGAACATGCTCTATTTTCACCCCACTTCCACGGCCTTGGCCCATTGAACATGCTCTATTTTCACCCCACTTCCACGGCCTTGGCTCATTGAACATGCTCTATTTCACCCCACTTCCACGGCCTTGGCCCATTGAATATGCTCTATTTCACCCCACTTCCACGGCCTTGGCCCATTGAATATGCTCTATTTTCACCCCACTTCCACGGCCTTGGCCCATTGAATATGCTCTATTCTCACGCCACTTCCACGGCCTTGGCCCATTGAACATGCTCTATTTCACCCCACTTCCACGGCCTTGGCCCATTGAATATGCTCTATTTTCACCCCACTTCCACAGCCTTGGCCCATTGAATATGCTCTATTTCACCCCACTTCCACGTCCTTGGCCCATTGAACATGCTCTATTTTCACCCCACTTCCACGTCCTTGGCCCATTGAACATGCTCTATTTTCACCCCACTTCCACGGCCTTGGCCCATTGAACATGCTCTATTTTCACCCCACTTCCACGGCCTTGGCCCATTGAATATGCTCTATTTCACCCCACTTCCACGGCCTTGGCCCATTGAACATGCTCTATTTCACCCCACGGCCTTGGCCCATTGAACATGCTCTATTTCACCCCACGGCCTTGGCCCATTGAACATGCTCTATTTCACCCCACTTCCACGGCCTTGGCCCATTGAACATGCTCTATTTCACCCCACTTCCACGGCCTTGGCCCATTGAATATGCTCTATTTTCACCCCACTTCCACGGCCTTGGCCCATTGAATATGCTCTATTTCACCCCACTTCCACGGCCTTGGCCCATTGAACATGCTCTATTTCACCCCACTTCCACGGCCTTGGCCCATTGAATATGCTCTATTTCACCCCACGGCCTTGGCCCATTGAACATGCTCTATTTCACCCCACTTCCACGGCCTTGGCCCATTGAACATGCTCTATTTCACCCCACTTCCACGGCCTTGGCCCATTGAACATGCTCTATTTCACCCCACTTCCACGGCCTTGGCCCATTGAACATGCTCTATTTCACCCCACTTCCACGGCCTTGGCCCATTGAACATGCTCTATTTCACCCCACTTCCACGGCCTTGGCCCATTGAACATGCTCTATTTCACCCCACTTCCACGGCCTTGGCCCATTGAACATGCTCTATTTTCACCCCACTTCCACGGCCTTGGCCCATTGAACATGCTCTATTTCACCCCACTTCCACGGCCTTGGCCCATTGAATATGCTCTATTTTCACCCCACTTCCACGGCCTTGGCCCATTGAATATGCTCTATTTTCACCCCACTTCCAAGGCCTTGGCCCATTGAATATGCTCTATTTTCACCCCACTTCCACGGCCTTGGCCCATTGAACATGCTCTATTTTCACCCCACTTCCACGGCCTTGGCCCATTGAACATGCTCTATTTCACCCCACTTCCACGGCCTTGGCCCATTGAACATGCTCTATTTTCACCCCACTTCCACGGCCTTGGCCCATTGAACATGCTCTATTTCACCCCACTTCCACGGCCTTGGCCCATTGAATATGCTCTATTTTCACCCCACTTCCACGGCCTTGGCCCATTGAATATGCTCTATTTTCACCCCACTTCCAAGGCCTTGGCCCATTGAATATGCTCTATTTTCACCCCACTTCCACGGCCTTGGCCCATTGAACATGCTCTATTTTCACCCCACTTCCACGGCCTTGGCTCATTGAACATGCTCTATTTTCACCCCACTTCCACGGCCTTGGCCCATTGAATATGCTCTATTTCACCCCACTTCAGCGGCCTTGGCCCATTGAATATGCTCTATTTTCACCCCACTTCCACGGCCTTGGCCTATTGAACATGCTCTATTTCACCCCACTTCCACGGCCTTGGCCCATTGAATATGCTCTATTTCACCCCACGGCCTTGGCCCATTGAACATGCTCTTTTTCACCCCACTTCCACGGCCTTGGCCCATTGAACATGCTCTATTTCACCCCACTTCCACGGCCTTGGCCCATTGAACATGCTCTATTTCACCCCACTTCCACGGCCTTGGCCCATTGAATATGCTCTATTTCACCCCACGGCCTTGGCCCATTGAACATGCTCTATTTCACCCCACTTCCATGGCCTTGGCCCATTGAACATGCTCTATTTCACCCCACTTCCACGGCCTTGGCCCATTGAACATGCTCTATTTCACCCCACTTCCACGGCCTTGGCCCATTGAACATGCTCTATTTCACCCCACTTCCACGGCCTTGGCCCATTGAACATGCTCTATTTCACCCCACTTCCACGGCCTTGGCCCATTGAACATGCTCTATTTCACCCCACTTCCACGGCCTTGGCCCATTGAACATGCTCTATTTTCACCCCACTTCCACGGCCTTGGCCCATTGAACATGCTCTATTTCACCCCACTTCCACGGCCTTGGCCCATTGAATATGCTCTATTTTCACCCCACTTCCACGGCCTTGGCCCATTGAATATGCTCTATTTTCACCCCACTTCCAAGGCCTTGGCCCATTGAATATGCTCTATTTTCACCCCACTTCCACGGCCTTGGCCCATTGAACATGCTCTATTTTCACCCCACTTCCACGGCCTTGGCTCATTGAACATGCTCTATTTTCACCCCACTTCCACGGCCTTGGCCCATTGAATATGCTCTATTTCACCCCACTTCAGCGGCCTTGGCCCATTGAATATGCTCTATTTTCACCCCACTTCCACGGCCTTGGCCTATTGAACATGCTCTATTTCACCCCACTTCCACGGCCTTGGCCCATTGAATATGCTCTATTTCACCCCACGGCCTTGGCCCATTGAACATGCTCTATTTCACCCCACTTCCACGGCCTTGGCCCATTGAACATGCTCTATTTCACCCCACTTCCACGGCCTTGGCCCATTGAACATGCTCTATTTCACCCCACTTCCACGGCCTTGGCCCATTGAACATGCTCTATTTCACCCCACTTCCACGGCCTTGGCCCATTGAACATGCTCTATTTCACCCCACTTCCACGGCCTTGGCCCATTGAACATGCTCTATTTCACCCCACTTCCACGGCCTTGGCCCATTGAACATGCTCTATTTCACCCCACTTCCACGGCCTTGGCCCATTGAACATGCTCTATTTTCACCCCACTTCCACGGCCTTGGCTCATTGAACATGCTCTATTTTCACCCCACTTCCACGGCCTTGGCCCATTGAATATGCTCTATTTCACCCCACTTCCACGGCCTTGGCCCATTGAATATGCTCTATTTTCACCCCACTTCCACGGCCTTGGCCCATTGAATATGCTCTATTTTCACCCCACTTCCACGGCCTTGGCCCATTGAATATGCTCTATTTCACCCCACTTCCACGGCCTTGGCCCATTGAATATGCTCTATTTTCACCCCACTTCCACAGCCTTGGCCCATTGAATATGCTCTATTTTCACCCCACTTCCACGGCCTTGGCCCATTGAATATGCTCTATTTTCACCCCACTTCCACGGCCTTGGGCACATATAATATGCTCTATTTTCACCCAACTTCCACGGCCTTGGGCACATATAATATGCTCTATTTCACCCCACTTCCACGGCCTTGGCCCATTGAATATGCTCTATTTCACCCCACTTCCACGGCCTTGGCCCATTGAACATGCTCTTTTTCACCCCACTTCCACGGCCTTGGCCCATTGAATATGCTCTATTTTCACCCCACTTCCACGGCCTTGGCCCATTGAACATGCTCTATTTTCACCCCACTTCCACGGCCTTGGCCCATTGAATATGCTCTATTTTCACCCCACTTCCACAGCCTTGGCCCATTGAATATGCTCTATTTTCACCCCACTTCCACGGCCTTGGCCCATTGAACATGCTCTATTTCACCCCACTTCCACGGCCTTGGCCCATTGAACATGCTCTATTTCACCCCACTTCCACGGCCTTGGCCCATTGAATATGCTCTATTTCACCCCACGGCCTTGGCCCATTGAACATGCTCTATTTCACCCCACTTCCACGGCCCTGGCCCATTGAACATGCTCTATTTCACCCCACTTCCACGGCCTTGGCCCATTGAACATGCTCTATTTCACCCCACTTCCACGGCCTTGGCCCATTGAACATGCTCTATTTCACCCCACTTCCACGGCCTTGGCCCATTGAATATGCTCTATTTTCACCCCACTTCCACGGCCTTGGCCCATTGAATATGCTCTATTTTCACCCCACTTCCACGGCCTTGGCCCATTGAATATGCTCTTTTTCACTCCACTTCCACGGCCTTGGCCCATTGAATATGCTCTATTTTCACCCCACTTCCACGGCCTTGGCCCATTGAATATGCTCTATTTTCACCCCACTTCCACGGCCTTGGCCCATTGAATATGCTCTATTTTCACCCCACTTCCACGGCCTTGGGCACATATAATATGCTCTATTTTCACCCCACTTCCACGGCCTTGGGCACATATAATATGCTCTATTTCACCCCACTTCCACGGCCTTGGCCCATTGAACATGCTCTATTTCACCCCACTTCCACGGCCTTGGCCCATTGAATATGCTCTATTTTCACCCCACTTCCACGGCCTTGGCCCATTGAACATGCTCTATTTTCACCCCACTTCCACGGCCTTGGGCACATATAATATGCTCTATTTCACCCCACTTCCACGGCCTTGGCCCATTGAATATGCTCTATTTCACCCCACTTCCACGGCCTTGGCCCATTGAACATGCTCTATTTTCACCCCACTTCCACGTCCTTGGCCCATTGAACGTGCTCTATTTTCACCCCACTTCCACGGCCTTGGCCCATTGAACATGCTCTATTTTCACCCCACTTCCACGGCCTTGGCCCATTGAATATGCTCTATTTTCACCCCACTTCCACGGCCTTGGCCCATTGAACATGCTCTATTTTCACCCCACTTCCACGCCTTGGCCCATTGAATATGCTCTATTTTCACCCCACTTCCACGGCCTTGGCCCATTGAACGTGCTCTATTTTCACCCCACTTCCACGGCCTTGGCCCATTGAACATGCTCTATTTTCACCCCACTTCCACGGCCTTGGCCCATTGAATATGCTCTATTTTCACCCCACTTCCACGGCCTTGGCCCATTGAACATGCTCTATTTTCACCCCACTTCCACGTCCTTGGCCCATTGAATGTGCTCTATTTTCACCCCACTTCCACGGCCTTGGCCCATTGAACATGCTCTATTTTCACCCCACTTCCACGGCCTTGGCCCATTGAACATGCTCTATTTTCACCCCACTTCCACGGCCTTGGCCCATTGAATATGCTCTATTTTCACCCCACTTCCACGGCCTTGGCCCATTGAACATGCTCTATTTTCACCCCACTTCCACGGCCTTGGCCCATTGAACATGCTCTATTTTCACCCCACTTCCACGCCCTTGGCCCATTGAATATGCTCTATTTTCACCCCACTTCCACGGCCTTGGCCCATTGAATATGCTCTATTCTCACGCCACTTCCACGGCCTTGGCCCATTGAACATGCTCTATTTCACCCCACTTCCACGGCCTTGGCCCATTGAATATGCTCTATTTTCACCCCACTTCCACAGCCTTGGCCCATTGAATATGCTCTCTTTTCACCCCACTTCCACGGCCTTGGCCCATTGAATATGCTCTATTTTCACCCCACTTCCACGGCCTTGGCCCATTGAACATGCTCTATTTTCACCCCACTTCCACGTCCTTGGCCCATTGAACATGCTCTATTTTCACCCCACTTCCACGGCCTTGGCCCATTGAATATGCTCTATTTTCACCCCACTTCCACGGCCTTGGCCCATTGAATATGCTCTATTTCACCCCACTTCCACGGCCTTGGCCCATTGAACATGCTCTATTTCACCCCACGGCCTTGGCCCATTGAACATGCTCTATTTCACCCCACGGCCTTGGCCCATTGAACATGCTCTATTTCACCCCACTTCCACGGCCTTGGCCCATTGAACATGCTCTATTTCACCCCACTTCCACGGCCTTGGCCCATTGAATATGCTCTATTTTCACCCCACTTCCACGGCCTTGGCCCATTGAATATGCTCTATTTCACCCCACTTCCACGGCCTTGGCCCATTGAACATGCTCTATTTCACCCCACTTCCACGGCCTTGGCCCATTGAATATGCTCTATTTCACCCCACGGCCTTGGCCCATTGAACATGCTCTATTTCACCCCACTTCCACGGCCTTGGCCCATTGAACATGCTCTATTTCACCCCACTTCCACGGCCTTGGCCCATTGAACATGCTCTATTTCACCCCACTTCCACGGCCTTGGCCCATTGAACATGCTCTATTTCACCCCACTTCCACGGCCTTGGCCCATTGAACATGCTCTATTTCACCCCACTTCCACGGCCTTGGCCCATTGAACATGCTCTATTTCACCCCACTTCCACGGCCTTGGCCCATTGAACATGCTCTATTTTCACCCCACTTCCACGGCCTTGGCCCATTGAACATGCTCTATTTCACCCCACTTCCACGGCCTTGGCCCATTGAATATGCTCTATTTTCACCCCACTTCCACGGCCTTGGCCCATTGAATATGCTCTATTTTCACCCCACTTCCAAGGCCTTGGCCCATTGAATATGCTCTATTTTCACCCCACTTCCACGGCCTTGGCCCATTGAACATGCTCTATTTTCACCCCACTTCCACGGCCTTGGCTCATTGAACATGCTCTATTTTCACCCCACTTCCACGGCCTTGGCCCATTGAATATGCTCTATTTCACCCCACTTCAGCGGCCTTGGCCCATTGAATATGCTCTATTTTCACCCCACTTCCACGGCCTTGGCCTATTGAACATGCTCTATTTCACCCCACTTCCACGGCCTTGGCCATTGGCCCACGGCCTTGGCCCATTGAACATGCTCTTTTTCACCCCACTTCCACGGCCTTGGCCCATTGAACATGCTCTATTTCACCCCACTTCCACGGCCTTGGCCCATTGAACATGCTCTATTTCACCCCACTTCCACGGCCTTGGCCCATTGAATATGCTCTATTTCACCCCACGGCCTTGGCCCATTGAACATGCTCTATTTCACCCCACTTCCATGGCCTTGGCCCATTGAACATGCTCTATTTCACCCCACTTCCACGGCCTTGGCCCATTGAACATGCTCTATTTCACCCCACTTCCACGGCCTTGGCCCATTGAACATGCTCTATTTCACCCCACTTCCACGGCCTTGGCCCATTGAACATGCTCTATTTCACCCCACTTCCACGGCCTTGGCCCATTGAACATGCTCTATTTCACCCCACTTCCACGGCCTTGGCCCATTGAACATGCTCTATTTTCACCCCACTTCCACGGCCTTGGCCCATTGAACATGCTCTATTTCACCCCACTTCCACGGCCTTGGCCCATTGAATATGCTCTATTTTCACCCCACTTCCACGGCCTTGGCCCATTGAATATGCTCTATTTTCACCCCACTTCCAAGGCCTTGGCCCATTGAATATGCTCTATTTTCACCCCACTTCCACGGCCTTGGCCCATTGAACATGCTCTATTTTCACCCCACTTCCACGGCCTTGGCTCATTGAACATGCTCTATTTTCACCCCACTTCCACGGCCTTGGCCCATTGAATATGCTCTATTTCACCCCACTTCAGCGGCCTTGGCCCATTGAATATGCTCTATTTTCACCCCACTTCCACGGCCTTGGCCTATTGAACATGCTCTATTTCACCCCACTTCCACGGCCTTGCCCCATTGAATATGCTCTATTTCACCCCACGGCCTTGGCCCATTGAACATGCTCTATTTCACCCCACTTCCACGGCCTTGGCCCATTGAACATGCTCTATTTCACCCCACTTCCACGGCCTTGGCCCATTGAACATGCTCTATTTCACCCCACTTCCACGGCCTTGGCCCATTGAACATGCTCTATTTCACCCCACTTCCACGGCCTTGGCCCATTGAACATGCTCTATTTCACCCCACTTCCACGGCCTTGGCCCATTGAACATGCTCTATTTCACCCCACTTCCACGGCCTTGGCCCATTGAACATGCTCTATTTCACCCCACTTCCACGGCCTTGGCCCATTGAACATGCTCTATTTTCACCCCACTTCCACGGCCTTGGCTCATTGAACATGCTCTATTTTCACCCCACTTCCACGGCCTTGGCCCATTGAATATGCTCTATTTCACCCCACTTCCACGGCCTTGGCCCATTGAATATGCTCTATTTTCACCCCACTTCCACGGCCTTGGCCCATTGAATATGCTCTATTTTCACCCCACTTCCACGGCCTTGGCCCATTGAATATGCTCTATTTCACCCCACTTCCACGGCCTTGGCCCATTGAATATGCTCTATTTTCACCCCACTTCCACGGCCTTGGCCCATTGAATATGCTCTATTTTCACCCCACTTCCACGGCCTTGGCCCATTGAATATGCTCTATTTTCACCCCACTTCCACGGCCTTGGGCACATTAATATGCTCTATTTTCACCCAACTTCCACGGCCTTGGGCACATATAATATGCTCTATTTCACCCCACTTCCATGGCCTTGGCCCATTGAATATGCTCTATTTCACCCCACTTCCACGGCCTTGGCCCATTGAACATGCTCTTTTTCACCCCACTTCCACGGCCTTGGCCCATTGAACATGCTCTATTTTCACCCCACTTCCACGGCCTTGGCCCATTGAACATGCTCTATTTTCACCCCACTTCCACGGCCTTGGCCCATTGAATATGCTCTATTTTCACCCCACTTCCACGGCCTTGGCCCATTGAATATGCTCTATTTTCACCCCACTTCCACGGCCTTGGCCCATTGAACATGCTCTATTTCACCCCACTTCCACGGCCTTGGCCCATTGAACATGCTCTATTTCACCCCACTTCCACGGCCTTGGCCCATTGAATATGCTCTATTTCACCCCACGGCCTTGGCCCATTGAACATGCTCTATTTCACCCCACTTCCACGGCCTTGGCCCATTGAACATGCTCTATTTCACCCCACTTCCACGGCCTTGGCCCATTGAACATGCTCTATTTCACCCCACTTCCACGGCCTTGGCCCATTGAACATGCTCTATTTCACCCCACTTCCACGGCCTTGGCCCATTGAATATGCTCTATTTTCACCCCACTTCCACGGCCTTGGCCCATTGAATATGCTCTATTTTCACCCCACTTCCACGGCCTTGGCCCATTGAATATGCTCTATTTTCACCCCACTTCCACGGCCTTGGCCCATTGAACATGCTCTATTTTCACCCCACTTCCACGGCCTTGGCCCATTGAACATGCTCTATTTTCACCCCACTTCCACGGCCTTGGCCCATTGAACATGCTCTATTTTCACCCCACTTCCACGCCTTGGCCCATTGAATATGCTCTATTTTCACCCCACTTCCACGGCCTTGGCCCATTGAATATGCTCTATTTTCACCCCACTTCCACGGCCTTGGCCCATTGAATATGCTCTATTTTCACCCCACTTCCACGGCCTTGGCCCATTGAATATGCTCTATTTTCACCCCACTTCCACGGCCTTGGCCCATTGAATATGCTCTATTTCACCCCACTTCCACGGCCTTGGCCCATTGAATATGCTCTATTTTCACCCCACTTCCACGGCCTTGGCCCATTGAATATGCTCTATTTTCACCCCACTTCCACGGCCTTGGCCCATTGAATATGCTCTATTTTCACCCCACTTCCACGGCCTTGGCCCATTGAATATGCTCTATTTTCACTCCACTTCCACGGCCTTGGCCCATTGAATATGCTCTATTTTCACCCCACTTCCACGGCCTTGGCCCATTGAATATGCTCTATTTCACCCCACTTCCACGGCCTTGGCCCATTGAACATGCTCTATTTTCACCCCACTTCCACGGCCTTGGCCCATTGAACATGCTCTATTTCACCCCACTTCCACGGCCTTGGCCCATTGAACATGCTCTATTTCACCCCACTTCCACGGCCTTGGCCCATTGAATATGCTCTATTTCACCCCACTTCCACGGCCTTGGCCCATTGAACATGCTCTATTTTCACCCCACTTCCACGGCCTTGGCCCATTGAACATGCTCTATTTCACCCCACTTCCACGGCCTTGGCCCATTGAACATGCTCTATTTCACCCCACTTCCACGGCCTTGGCCCATTGAACATGCTCTATTTTCACCCCACTTCCACGGCCTTGGCCCATTGAACATGCTCTATTTCACCCCACTTCCACGGCCTTGGCCCATTGAACATGCTCTATTTTCACCCCACTTCCACGGCCTTGGCCATTGAACATGCTCTATTTTCACCCCACTTCCACGGCCTTGGCCCATTGAATATGCTCTATTTCACCCCACTTCCACGGCCTTGGCCCATTGAATATGCTCTATTTTCACCCCACTTCCACGGCCTTGGCCCATTGAATATGCTCTATTTTCACCCCACTTCCACGGCCTTGGCCCATTGAATATGCTCTATTTCACCCCACTTCCACGGCCTTGGCCCATTGAATATGCTCTATTTTCACCCCACTTCCACGGCCTTGGCCCATTGAATATGCTCTATTTTCACCCCACTTCCACGGCCTTGGCCCATTGAATATGCTCTATTTTCACCCCACTTCCACGGCCTTGGCCCATTGAATATGCTCTTTTTCACCCCACTTCCACGGCCTTGGCCCATTGAATATGCTCTATTTTCACCCCACTTCCACGGCCTTGGCCCATTGAACATGCTCTATTTTCACCCCACTTCCACGGCCTTGGCCCATTGAACATGCTCTATTTTCACCCCACTTCCACGGCCTTGGCCCATTGAACATGCTCTATTTTCACCTCACTTCCACGGCCTTGGCCCATTGAATATGCTCTATTTTCACCCCACTTCCACGGCCTTGGCCCATTGAATATGCTCTATTTTCACCCCACTTCCACGGCCTTGGCCCATTGAATATGCTCTATTTTCACCCCACTTCCACGGCCTTGGCACATATAATATGCTCTATTTTCACCCCACTTCCACGGCCTTGGCCCATTGAATATGCTCTATTTCACCCCACTTCCACGGCCTTGGCCCATTGAACATGCTCTATTTCACCCCACTTCCACGGCCTTGGCCCATTGAACATGCTCTATTTCACCCCACTTCCACGGCCTTGGCCCATTGAACATGCTCTATTTCACCCCACTTCCACGGCCTTGGCCCATTGAACATGCTCTATTTCACCCCACTTCCACGGCCTTGGCCCATTGAACATGCTCTATTTTCACCCCACTTCCACGGCCTTGGCTCATTGAACATGCTCTATTTTCACCCCACTTCCACGGCCTTGGCCCATTGAATATGCTCTATTTCACCCCACTTCCACGGCCTTGGCCCATTGAATATGCTCTATTTTCACCCCACTTCCACGGCCTTGGCCCATTGAATATGCTCTATTTTCACCCCACTTCCACGGCCTTGGCCCATTGAATATGCTCTATTTCACCCCACTTCCACGGCCTTGGCCCATTGAATATGCTCTATTTTCACCCCACTTCCACGGCCTTGGCCCATTGAATATGCTCTATTTTCACCCCACTTCCACGGCCTTGGCCCATTGAATATGCTCTATTTTCACCCCACTTCCACGGCCTTGGGCACATATGAATATGCTCTATTTTCACCCAACTTCCACGGCCTTGGGCACATATAATATGCTCTATTTCACCCCACTTCCACGGCCTTGGCCCATTGAATATGCTCTATTTCACCCCACTTCCACGGCCTTGGCCCATTGAACATGCTCTTTTTCACCCCACTTCCACGGCCTTGGCCCATTGAATATGCTCTATTTTCACCCCACTTCCACGGCCTTGGCCCATTGAACATGCTCTATTTTCACCCCACTTCCACGGCCTTGGCCCATTGAATATGCTCTATTTTCACCCCACTTCCACGGCCTTGGCCCATTGAATATGCTCTATTTTCACCCCACTTCCACGGCCTTGGCCCATTGAACATGCTCTATTTCACCCCACTTCCACGGCCTTGGCCCATTGAACATGCTCTATTTCACCCCACTTCCACGGCCTTGGCCCATTGAATATGCTCTATTTCACCCCACGGCCTTGGCCCATTGAACATGCTCTATTTCACCCCACTTCCACGGCCCTTGGCCCATTGAACATGCTCTATTTCACCCCACTTCCACGGCCTTGGCCCATTGAACATGCTCTATTTCACCCCACTTCCACGGCCTTGGCCCATTGAACATGCTCTATTTCACCCCACTTCCACGGCCTTGGCCCATTGAACATGCTCTATTTTCACCCCACTTCCACGGCCTTGGCCCATTGAACATGCTCTATTTTCACCCCACTTCCACGGCCTTGGCCCATTGAATATGCTCTATTTCACCCCACTTCCACGGCCTTGGCCCATTGAATATGCTCTATTTTCACCCCACTTCCACGGCCTTGGCCCATTGAATATGCTCTATTTTCACCCCACTTCCACGGCCTTGGCCCATTGAATATGCTCTATTTCACCCCACTTCCACGGCCTTGGCCCATTGAATATGCTCTATTTTCACCCCACTTCCACAGCCTTGGCCCATTGAATATGCTCTATTTTCACCCCACTTCCACGGCCTTGGCCCATTGAATATGCTCTATTTTCACCCCACTTCCACGGCCTTGGCCCATTGAATATGCTCTATTTTCACTCCACTTCCACGGCCTTGGCCCATTGAATATGCTCTATTTTCACCCCACTTCCACGGCCTTGGCCCATTGAATATGCTCTATTTTCACCCCACTTCCACGGCCTTGGCCCATTGAACATGCTCTATTTTCACCCCACTTCCACGGCCTTGGACCATTGAACATGCTCTATTTTCACCTCACTTCCACGGCCTTGGCCCATTGAATATGCTTTATATTTTCACCCCACTTCCACGGCCTTGGCCCATTGAATATGCTCTATTTTCACCCCACTTCCACGGCCTTGGCCCATTGAATATGCTCTATTTTCACCCCACTTCCACGGCCTTGGCCATTAATATGCTCTATTTTCACCCCACTTCCACGGCCTTGGGCCATTGAATATGCTCTATTTCACCCCACTTCCACGGCCTTGGCCCATTGAACATGCTCTATTTCACCCCACTTCCACGGCCTTGGCCCATTGAATATGCTCTATTTTCACCCCACTTCCACGGCCTTGGCCCATTGAATATGCTCTATTTTTCACCCCACTTCCACGGCCTTGGCCCATTGAATATGCTCTATTTTCACCCCACTTCCACGGCCTTGGCCCATTGAACATGCTCTATTTTCACCCCACTTCCACGGCCTTGGCCCATTGAACATGCTCTATTTTCACCCCACTTCCACGGCCTTGGCCCATTGAACATGCTCTATTTTCACCCCACTTCCACGGCCTTGGCCCATTGAATATGCTTTATTTTCACCCCACTTCCACGGCCTTGGCCCATTGAATATGCTCTATTTTCACCCCACTTCCACGGCCTTGGCCCATTGAATATGCTCTATTTTCACCCCACTTCCACGGCCTTGGGCACATTAATATGCTCTATTTTCACCCCACTTCCACGGCCTTGGGCCATTAATATGCTCTATTTCACCCCACTTCCACGGCCTTGGCCCATTGAACATGCTCTATTTCACCCCACTTCCACGGCCTTGGCCCATTGAACATGCTCTATTTCACCCCACTTCCACGGCCTTGGCCCATTGAACATGCTCTATTTCACCCCACTTCCACGGCCTTGGCCCATTGAACATGCTCTATTTCACCCCACTTCCACGGCCTTGGCCCATTGAACATGCTCTATTTTCACCCCACTTCCACGGCCTTGGCCCATTGAACATGCTCTATTTTCACCCCACTTCCACGGCCTTGGCCCATTGAATATGCTCTATTTCACCCCACTTCCACGGCCTTGGCCCATTGAATATGCTCTATTTTCACCCCACTTCCACGGCCTTGGCCCATTGAATATGCTCTATTTTCACCCCACTTCCACGGCCTTGGCCCATTGAATATGCTCTATTTCACCCCACTTCCACGGCCTTGGCCCATTGAATATGCTCTATTTTCACCCCACTTCCACAGCCTTGGCCCATTGAATATGCTCTATTTTCACCCCACTTCCACGGCCTTGGCCCATTGAATATGCTCTATTTTCACCCCACTTCCACGGCCTTGGCCATATAATATGCTCTATTTTCACCCCATGCCTGGGCACATATAATTTCTATTTCACCCCACTTCCACGGCCTTGGCCCATTGAATATGCTCTATTTCACCCCACTTCCACGGCCTTGGCCCATTGAACATGCTCTTTTTCACCCCACTTCCACGGCCTTGGCCCATTGAATATGCTCTATTTTCACCCCACTTCCACGGCCTTGGCCCATTGAACATGCTCTATTTTCACCCCACTTCCACGGCCTTGGCCCATTGAATATGCTCTATTTTCACCCCACTTCCACGGCCTTGGCCCATTGAATATGCTCTATTTTCACCCCACTTCCACGGCCTTGGCCCATTGAACATGCTCTATTTCACCCCACTTCCACGGCCTTGGCCCATTGAACATGCTCTATTTCACCCCACTTCCACGGCCTTGGCCCATTGAATATGCTCTATTTCCCCCACGGCCTTGGCCCATTGAACATGCTCTATTTCACCCCACTTCCACGGCCTTGGCCCATTGAACATGCTCTATTTCACCCCACTTCCACGGCCTTGGCCCATTGAACATGCTCTATTTCACCCCACTTCCACGGCCTTGGCCCATTGAACATGCTCTATTTTCACCCCACTTCCACGGCCTTGGCCCATTGAATATGCTCTATTTTCACCCCACTTCCACGGCCTTGGCCCATTGAATATGCTCTATTTTCACCCCACTTCCACGGCCTTGGCCCATTGAATATGCTCTATTTTCACCCACTTCCACGGCCTTGGCCCATTGAATATGCTCTATTTTCACCCCACTTCCACGGCCTTGGCCCATTGAATATGCTCTATTTTCACCCCACTTCCACGGCCTTGGCCCATTGAATATGCTCTATTTTCACCCCACTTCCACGGCCTTGGCCATATAATATGCTCTATTTTCACCCCACTTCCACGGCCTTGGGCACATTAATATGCTCTATTTCACCCCACTTCCACGGCCTTGGCCCATTGAACATGCTCTATTTCACCCCACTTCCACGGCCTTGGCCCATTGAATATGCTCTATTTTCACCCCACTTCCACGGCCTTGGCCCATTGAATATGCTCTATTTTCACCCCACTTCCACGGCCTTGGCCCATTGAATATGCTCTATTTCACCCCACTTCCACGGCCTTGGCCCATTGAATATGCTCTATTTCACCCCACTTCCACGGCCTTGGCCCATTGAACATGCTCTATTTTCACCCCACTTCCACGCCTTGGCCCATTGAACATGCTCTATTTTCACCCCACTTCCACGGCCTTGGCCCATTGAATATGCTCTATTTTCACCCCACTTCCACGGCCTTGGCCCATTGAATATGCTCTATTTTCACCCCACTTCCACGGCCTTGGCCCATTGAACATGCTCTATTTTCACCCCACTTCCACGGCCTTGGCCCATTGAATATGCTCTATTTTCACCCCACTTCCACGGCCTTGGCCCATTGAATATGCTCTATTTTCACCCCACTTCCACGGCCTTGGCCCATTGAACATGCTCTATTTTCACCCACTTCCACGGCCTTGGCCCATTGAATATGCTCTATTTTCACCCCACTTCCACGGCCTTGGCCCATTGAACATGCTCTATTTTCACCCCACTTCCACGGCCTTGGCCCATTGAATATGCTCTATTTTCACCCCACTTCCACGGCCTTGGCCCATTGAATATGCTCTATTTTCACCCCACTTCCACGGCCTTGGCCCATTGAATATGCTCTATTTTCACCCCACTTCCACGGCCTTGGCCCATTGAATATGCTCTATTTTCCCCACTTCCACGGCCTTGGCCCATTGAACATGCTCTATTTTCACCCCACTTCCACGGCCTTGGCCCATTGAACATGCTCTATTTTCACCCCACTTCCACGGCCTTGGCCCATTGAATATGCTCTATTTTCACCCCACTTCCACGGCCTTGGCCCATTGAATATGCTCTATTTTCACCCCACTTCCACGGCCTTGGCCCATTGAACATGCTCTATTTCACCCCACTTCCACGGCCTTGGCCCATTGAATATGCTCTATTTTCACCCCACTTCACGGCCTTGGCCCATTGAATATGCTCTATTTCACCCCACTTCCACGGCCTTGGCCCATTGAATATGCTCTATTTTCACCCCACTTCCACGGCCTTGGCCCATTGAACATGCTCTATTTTCACCCCACTTCCACGGCCTTGGCCCATTGAACATGCTCTATTTTCACCCCACTTCCACGGCCTTGGCCCATTGAATATGCTCTATTTTCACCCCACTTCCACGGCCTTGGCCCATTGAATATGCTCTATTTTCACCCCACTTCCACGGCCTTGGCCCATTGAACATGCTCTATTTCACCCCACTTCCACGGCCTTGGCCCATTGAACATGCTCTATTTCACCCGGCCTTCCTTGGCCTTGGCCATTGAATATGCTCTATTTTCACCCCACTTCCACGGCCTTGGCCCATTGAATATGCTCTATTTTCACCCCACTTCCACGGCCTTGGCCCATTGAATATGCTCTATTTTCACCCCACTTCCACGGCCTTGGCCCATTGAATATGCTCTATTTCACCCCACTTCCACGGCCTTGGCCCATTGAATATGCTCTATTTCACCCCACTTCCACGGCCTTGGCCCATTGATATGCTCTATTTGCTCATTATGCTCTTTTCACCCCACTTCCACGGCCTTGGCCCATTGAATATGCTCTATTTCACCCCACTTCCACGGCCTTGGCCCATTGAACATGCTCTATTTCACCCCACTTCCACGGCCTTGGCCCATTGAACATGCTCTATTTTCACCCCACTTCCACGGCCTTGGCCCATTGAACATGCTCTATTTTCACCCCACTTCCACGGCCTTGGCCCATTGAACATGCTCTATTTCACCCCACTTCCACGGCCTTGGCCCATTGAACATGCTCTATTTTCACCCCACTTCCACGGCCTTGGCCCATTGAACATGCTCTATTTTCACCCCACTTCCACGGCCTTGGCCCATTGAATATGCTCTATTTTCACCCCACTTCCACGGCCTTGGCCCATTGAATATGCTCTATTTTCACCCCACTTCCACGGCCTTGGCCCATTGAATATGCTCTATTTTCACCCCACTTCCACGGCCTTGGCCCATTGAACATGCTCTATTTTCACCCCACTTCCACGGCCTTGGCCCATTGAACATGCTCTATTTTCACCCCACTTCCACGGCCTTGGCCCATTGAATATGCTCTATTTTCACCCCACTTCCACGGCCTTGGCCCATTGAATATGCTCTATTTTCACCCCACTTCCACGGCCTTGGCCCATTGAATATGCTCTATTTTCACCCCACTTCCACGGCCTTGGCCCATTGAATATGCTCTATTTTCACCCCACGGCCTTGGCCATTGAACATGCTCTATTTTCACCCCACTTCCACGGCCTTGGCCCATTGAACATGCTCTATTTTCACCCCACTTCCACGGCCTTGGCCCATTGAACATGCTCTTGGCACTTCCATGGCCCATTGAATATGCTCTATTTTTCACATGCTCTATTTTCCCACTTCCACGGCCTTGGCCCATTGAATATGCTCTATTTTCACCCCACTTCCACGGCCTTGGCCCATTGAATATGCTCTATTTTCACCCCACTTCCACGGCCTTGGCCCATTGAATATGCTCTATTTTCACCCCACTTCCACGGCCTTGGCCCATTGAATATGCTCTATTTTACTTCCACGGCCTTGGCCCATGCTCTATTTTCACCCCACTTCCACGGCCTTGGCCCATTGAACATGCTCTATTTTCACCCCACTTCCACGGCCTTGGCCCATTGAATATGCTCTATTTTCACCCCACTTCCACGGCCTTGGCCCATTGAATATGCTCTATTTTCACCCCACTTCCACGGCCTTGGCCCATTGAATATGCTCTATTTTCACCCCACTTGGCCTTGGCCCATTGAATATGCTCTATTTTCACCCCACTTCCACGGCCTTGGCCCATTGAATATGCTCTATTTTCACCCCACTTCCACGGCCTTGGCCCATTGAACATGCTCTATTTTCACCCCACTTCCACGGCCTTGGCCCATTGAATATGCTCTATTTTCACCCCACTTCCACGGCCTTGGCCCATTGAACATGCTCTATTTTCACCCCACTTCCACGGCCTTGGCCATTGAATATGCTCTATTTTCACCCCACTTCCACGGCCTTGGCCCATTGAATATGCCCATTGAATATGCTCTATTTTCACCCCACTTCCACGGCCTTGGCCCATTGAATATGCTCTATTTTCACCCCACTTCCACGGCCTTGGCCCATTGAACATGCTCTATTTTCACCCCACTTCCACGGCCTTGGCCCATTGAACATGCTCTATTTCACCCCACTTCCACGGCCTTGGCCCATTGAACATGCTCTATTTCACCCCACTTCCACGGCCTTGGCCCATTGAATATGCTCTATTTTCACACTTGCCTTGGCCCATTGAACATGCTCTATTTCACCCCACTTCCACGGCCTTGGCCCATTGAACATGCTCTATTTTCACCCCACTTCCACGGCCTTGGCCCATTGAATATGCTCTATTTTCACCCCACTTCCACGGCCTTGGCCCATTGAATATGCTCTATTTTCACCCCACTTCCACGGCCTTGGCCCATTGAATATGCTCTATTTTCACCCCACTTCCACGGCCTTGGCCCATTGAATATGCTCTATTTTCACCCCACTTCCACGGCCTTGGCCCATTGAATATGCTCTATTTTCACCCCACTTCCACGGCCTTGGCCCATTGAATATGCTCTATTTTCACCCCACTTCCACGGCCTTGGCCCATTGAACATGCTCTATTTTCACCCCACTTCCACGGCCTTGGCCCATTGAATATGCTCTATTTTCACCCCACTTCCACGGCCTTGGCCCATTGAATATGCTCTATTTTCACCCCACTTCCACGGCCTTGGCCCATTGAATATGCTCTATTTTCACTTCCCATTGAATATCCACGGCCTTGGCCCATTGAATATGCTTGGCCCATTATGCTCTTTTCACCCCACTTCCACGGCCTTGGCCCATTGAATATGCTCTATTTTCACCCCACTTCCACGGCCTTGGCCCATTGAATATGCTCTATTTTCACCCCACTTCCACGGCCTTGGCCCATTGAATATGCTCTATTTTCACCCCACTTCCACGGCCTTGGCCCATTGAATATGCTCTATTTTCACCCCACTTCCACGGCCTTGGCCCATTGAATATGCTCTATTTTCACCCCACTTCCACGGCCTTGGCCCATTGGCCTTCCACGGCCTTGGCCCATTGAATATGCTCTATTTTCACCCCACTTCCACGGCCTTGGCCCATTGAATATGCTCTATTTTCACCCCACTTCCACGGCCTTGGCCCATTGAATATGCTCTATTTTCACCCCACTTCCACGGCCTTGGCCCAATATGCTCTATTTCACCCCACTTCCACGGCCTTGGCCCATTGAATATGCTCTATTTCACCCATGCTCTATTTCACCCCACTTCCACGGCCTTGGCCCATTGAACATGCTCTATTTTCACCCCACTTCCACGGCCTTGGCCCATTGAATATGCTCTATTTTCACCCCACTTCCACGGCCTTGGCCCATTGAATATGCTCTATTTTCACCCCACTTCCACGGCCTTGGCCCATGAATGAATATGCTCTATTTTCACCCCACTTCCACGGCCTTGGCCCATTGAATATGCTCTATTTTCACCCCACTTCCACGGCCTTGGCCCATTGAACATGCTCTATTTTCACCTACTTTGGCCCATTGAATATGCTCTATTTTCACCCCACTTCCACGGCCTTGGCCCATTGAATATGCTCTATTTTCACCCCACTTCCACGGCCTTGGCCCATTGAATATGCTCTATTTTCACCCCACTTCCACGGCCTTGGCCCATTGAACATGCTCTATTTTCACCCCACTTCCACGGCCTTGGCCCATTGAATATGCTCTATTTTCACCCCCACGGCCTTGGCCCATTGAACTTCCACGGCCTTGGCCCATTGAACATGCTCTATTTTCACCCCACTTCCACGGCCTTGGCCCATTGAATATGCTCTATTTTCACCCCACTTCCACGGCCTTGGCCCATTGAATATGCTCTATTTCACCCCACTTCACGGCCTTGGCCCATTGAACATGCTCTATTTTCACCCACTTCCACGGCCTTGGCCCATTGAATATGCTCTATTTCACCCCACTTCCACGGCCTTGGCCCATTGAACATGCTCTATTTCACCCCACTTCCACGGCCTTGGCCCATTGAACATGCTCTATTTCACGGCCTTGGCCCCCCACTTCCACGGCCTTGGCCCATTGAACATGCTCTATTTCACCCCACTTCCACGGCCTTGGCCCATTGAACATGCTCTATTTCACCCCACTTCCACGGCCTTGGCCCATTGAACATGCTCTATTTCACCCCACTTCCATGGCCTTGGCCCATTGAACATGCTCTATTTCACCCCACTTCCATGGCCTTGGCCCATTGAACATGCTCTATTTCACCGCACTTCCACGGCCTTGGCCCATTGAATATGCTCTATTTTCACCATCCACTGCAGTAAACTGTTCCCAGTATAGAGAAGCAGTACAGTGTTTAAAGAAAGAGATCTGTGACTACAGTAAATCTTCCACTGTGTAACTCAATGCTGAGGGGGGGTTTCCTATCTCCAGCACCACCTGCCCTGCTCCCAGGGTTCTCTGTGGGTTATCTCTGTGGGTTCTACGTGGTACTGCAAAATGACAAATATAATTAGCTGGTGAGTCACCATTCGAACATACAGTCAAATAGTCATCCGCTGAATATGGACCTGATCATTTATACCAATGACGCTGTGATTATTAAAACTTCTTGTGACTCTCAGACCCCGGTCCGGGAGCGTTATCATCGCCTGACACTAATTAGCATAACGCAACGGACATAAATCTTCCTAGAAAATATTATTTTATTCATGAAAATCACAAGTGAAATATATTGGAACACAGCTTAGCCTTTTGTTAATCACCCTGTCATCTCAGATTTTCAAAATATGCTTTACAGCCAGACAATGCTAGACAAGCATTTGTGTAAGTTTATCATTGACTAGCATAGCATTATGCCTCGCTAGCAGCAGGCAACCTTGTCACGAAAATCAGAAAAGCAATCAAATTAAATCATTTACCTTTGATGAACTTCGGATGTTTTCACTCACGAGACTCCCAGGTAGATGGCCAAAGTTCATTTTTTTCCCAAAATATTATTTTTGTAGGCGAAATAGCTCCGTTTGTTCTTCACGTTTGTTTGAGAAATCGCCCGGAAATTGCGGTCACGACAATATTCCAAATTAGCTCCATAATATCGACAGAAACATGGCAACACTTACACAATGTAGCCGCCTACGGCTATTCTTCAACATAAATGCATAAAACTACGTCACAATGCTGTAGACACCTTGGGGAATACGTAGAAAGCGTAAGCTCGTTGATGGCACATTCACAGCTCAATAGGGACTCATTGGAACACAGCGCTTTCAAAACCTGGGGTACTTCCGATTGGATTTTTCTCAGACTTTCGCCTGCAACATCAGTTCTGTTATACTCACAGACAATATCTCTACAGTTTTGGAAACGTTAGAGTGTTTTCTATCCAAAGCTGTCAATTATATGCATATTCTAGCATCTTGTCCTGACAAAATATCCCGTTTAAAAGTGAAAATACTGCCCCCTAGTACCATTATCCTCATATTACATTTAGCTTTGATTTGAGGTTTGGGATTTGAAGGCATTACAGTATTAAAGCTAGAACCCCTTAATTGAAACAATCACAGAGCAGCTCCCCTTTCGCTAAAAATATATAGAATGTGGCTGGGAATATGTAACCACTCAAATTCATATGCAGAGCTATGGGTGGAAGGATTGACCATCCATGATATCAAATGTCTACTTTTAACCATGTTTTGAAGCTATATAGTGTTTGTTTACATTTACTTTGTTTACAAACACTGGAGTAAAACAAGCTTATATTTGGGGTTCTGATGGGGTACTACTGTTGAACTATGCTCATGAGGCATTTAGAATAAGTTATATTCTTCAAGAATCATTGGGAATATATCATTCATTTACTAGTCCACAAATGTATATAGCAGCTAAGGATTCTAGTATAAATGGGTAGTTTGACACTATCCTGCACTTTCACTGTTGTTCCACCAGAGGGGAGTGTGAGTGTGTGTGTAGTAACAAGAGGAGGACGCTTCATTGACTATCACCATTCTCTCTCTCCCTCTCTCTCTGTCACACACACACACACACACACGGTGAGGTCATTACCGAGGTCCATAGTCTGGTCCCAGATTCTCAGACATGACATCACTGTGTGAACATCAACCAGGTGGGGTAGATGGGCAGAGAGCACCCCCCCCCATCCCCATCCCCTCAGCACAGTTTGTTTTCCTCTGCTTTCTCTCCTTTGCCCTCTTTCACTCTACTATCTCTCTCACACGCCTGCAACCTCTTTCTCCCTCCTCTCCCTCTTCTCTCTCAGCTCTACAGATCCCCTTAGTACTGAGACCACTCTCTGGCCAGGGCGTTTCCTCTGTAACTCACTGGCCTGTGTAGCGGAGGGGGTTGAGGCTGAGCTAAAGGGATATGGGTGGGGGGATGGAAGGGTTAGTGAATGTGTAACTGACATTTTCTCCTCTACCAGACCTTGGCTGCCCAACAACATACCAGTTACCTAAAACCGATCCCACAATTACTGTTTGACCTGATTCAAGGTTAACAAAATGATGCATTAGGATCCCCATTAGCTGTTGTGAAAGCAGCAGCTACTCTTCCTGGGGTCCACACAGAACATTCCATAATACAGAACTTCATACATTTTAAAACAGCACACACAGCCTACATATCAATACATATTTTTTATTTAACTAGGCAAGTCAGTTAAGAACAAAATCTTGTTTTCAATGCCGGCCTAAGAACAGTGGGTTAACAGCCTTGTTCAGGGGCAGAACAACAGTTTTGACCTTGTCAGCTCGGGATTTGATCCTGCAACCTCTTGGTTACTGGCCCAACACCCTAACCACTAGGCCACCTGTCCCCATAGAGTTGTGACCTGTCATTCAGAGCAGGTGGGGCAGAGCCCCACATTTTAAAAAAAACATTTGAATATATATAAATCTTGCCTGTTTTGCATGTTATTTTGGCATTAATATGTGTCACATATCAGTTTGCAAATAATGTATAAAAAACAAACATAATTGAGACAATAAAGCCGCATACAAACATGGTCTTTTTTTGTTTTCTTGTATAAGGCATCTCCAAAATGCAGGTGTTTATGACTAGTTCAGTGCTTTCTGTGTTGGTCGGACAAGCCAAAAGAAAATACAGACTGCTGCGTCGTGATTGGCTCAGTGTTCTGTCACTCATGGGGACTCTACGTAACCACCAAGTACAACCTGAAGATCAATGACGTCATCATGATTCAGCCTTGTTTTTTTTTCAGTTTCCAGTTGTTTTGAAAGCACCATAAATCCAGAAGATGCCAGACTTTGGTGACAAAATTTGCCCACGAAGGACTGCCGCGCCATCTTCCTGTCCAAAGATGTATTGTATGTATTGTATGCTGCATAAATGATAATATGCCAGGGAGATATGTACAGTATACTGTAGTTAAGAAAGTAATACTAAGTGTATGTTGTGTAGTAAGATATTAGTAGCCCATGTGGCCCTAATAATTCGGTATATTTACCCCTCTTAATTTCACCTACTGTTCTGACTTGGTGGTGCACATGTAGCCTATAACCTGTTTTAGATCAATGTAATCATTGAATATTGTAAGAGCTTTCATTGTCTGCTTGTATGCCCCTTTTATTTATCTGACAGTTCTGACTTGGTGTACAGGGAGAACACCGTAAGAACGGCCCATGTTCTGAATTCTGTCGCTGTACTTTTCATAAGTGCTAAACAAATAGTTATATTGACTACATCCGTCCTAGCTCGCTCTTTAATGTCTTAATTGAAATTACGGATTGCCTCTTATCTGCTTGTCGTCCGCTTATGCCATAGTTTGTACATCTAAATTGTCATTATTGGCCACTTGAGACACTAGCGTCTCCCCTCTCCATGAGAGGTTTTAATACCATGTGATGTTAGATAGGTTGTATGGCAAACAAAATAAAAAATAATTGGTGATTGGGGTTTCTATATGATCCAAATATGTTTGCATACTGTCTCCCAATTTATTTGTCTATCAGCAAGTGTAAAATCCTTTTTCCATACAGTGGATAGAATTAATGATTTTTGTGCTAGAGTTATTTGACTATAGATAAAGTATAAATACCCTTTTTAGACCAAGAATCTGATTTAAATGTGTTTTTACAGGCTAATAATTCTTATTTGAGAGCCATATTGGAGAGTATGAATGCCATTTAAGATTAGGTCTCATGTGTTTTTCTGTAGCTTTCCACACATTTACTGAGTATGAAAGTCATTTAAGATTAGGTCTCATGTGTTTTTCTGTAGCTTTCCACACATTTACTGAGTATGAAAGCCATTTAAGATTAGGTCTCATATGTTTTTCTGTAGCTTTCCACACATTTACTGAGTATGAAAGCCATTTAAGATTAGGTCTCATATGTTTTTCTGTAGCTTTCCACACATTTATTGAGTATGAAAGCCATTTAAGATTAGGTCTCATATGTTTTTCTGTAGCTTTCCACACATTTATTGAGTGTGCTGTAATGGGTCCAAACAATAAGGCACATTTTTTAGGAGTCAATCCAGAAAATAATAAATATTGTAATCTAATTGGTGAAACTATTGACTCTTCTACAGCACGCCCAGGAACAGAAGCCTCTGGGTTTAACCAGGTCTTCAGGAAATTCATGTGGAATGATAGGTGATACCATTTTAGATTTGGAACTGCAAGTCCACCTGATGCTTTTGTTCTCTGGAGTGTTGCATATTTCATCTGTTGTGTCTTTTCTCCCACAAATGAACTTCTTCATGACAGAGTTTAGACCAATAGTCTATAGTGGGAGGCAGTGGTAACATGGAACATGGAAAATTGATACGAGGGATGACATTCATTTTAATAATTGAGATTCTAGCATGCAAAGAAGTGGCCATAGCATACCATCTTTTTTTATGTCTTTATGTATCTTTTGAAAGGTTTCTAAGTACTTATTCCTGCAACTAGTGTGAAATGGAGGGGATATGGTAATGTAGGTGGTTTGTTTCTTCACTGGGATCGTGGGTGGTAGTTGCACGCTTCCCATAGCTGAGTTAAGAGGTAGTAGAGCTGATCAGATGTCTCCAGTTTTGAGGGATTGGCATGCTGACTGCAAGAATGTCCACCAGAGCTGTTGTCAGAAAATATGTTCATTTCTCTACCATAAGCCGCCTCCAACGTCGTTTCAAAGAATGGCAGTACGTCCAACCGGCCTCACAACCACAGACCAAATGTAACCACACCAGTCCAGGACCTCCACATCCAAATTCTTCACCTGCGGGATCATCTGAGACCAGCCACATGGACAGCTAATGAAAGTGAGGAGTATTTATGTCTGTAATAAACCCCTTTAGATATGCCCTTCAAGGCCCACCCATGGCTGCACCCCTGCCCAGTCATGTGAAATCCATAGATTACGACCAAATGTATTTATTTAAATTGACTGATTTCCTTATATGAACTGTAACTGAGTAAAATCATTGAAATTGTTCAGTAATGAATCAAATCAATGTCAGATTTAGACCTTACAGTGAAATACTTAAGAGCAAGTCGTGCCACTCTGTTCTTAGCCAGCTGCATCTTAATAAGGTCTTTCTTTGCAGCACTTGACCACATGGTTGGACAATAATCAAGATAAAACTAGAGCCTGCAGGCAGGTCATCAAAATTGGTTGTCTATCCATGTCCTGAGGACGTCGCGAAATGCCTTCAAAACCAGCCACTAGGAGCATTGTGGATGGGGTTGTTGGATAGGCTTAATCACATGACTCATGACTGTTTTTTAATATGGGGTTTTAACCCTATCCCAAACTTGAACCCTTATCTTAACCATTTGGAATGAGTGCCTAAATGTAATGTTTTAACCCTATCACAACCCTTAACCCTCACCTTAACCATTCGCAATGAGTGCCTGAACTTATTTGGAGAGACTTTGAAATGTAACATTTGGAGAATGTGGATGAACATCTAATTCTTCATTAAGACTATGAGACCTTACACACACACACACACACACACACACACACACACACACACACACACACACACACACACACACACACACACACACACACACACACACACACACACACACACACACACACACACACACACACACACACACACACACACACACACACACACACACACACACACACACACACACACACACACACACACACACACACCCAACCCAGCCTCAGTAGAATGGACAGTAGCAGTGAGTAATGGCAAAGGCAAGAAAAATGAGACTGACAACAAGTGATGGAATTTATCCAGTTGACACCACACCAGTGAGCCTTCAAGGCATGAAACTACAATTCATGAAAGCCTATGTCTCTACACCAACCAGTCCAACAACATTCCTGCCGACAGCACCGTTTCCATTTTACCATGGATAGGAAAGGAGGTGAGGGGCCTTATAGGCGTTATGACATTTTGGGGAAATGATGGTAGAGGTTGCCAGGTGAGATCACTAAGGAGGTCAAAGCCGTTACAAAACAACACCTGTCTGGTTACAACCATAGACTCTTAACAAGAAGATCTGATTTATTGATTCTATAAACTCTGATAAAACTCGAATAAAGCAATTGTATACTGACAACATGCCGATACTGTGACGGGAACTGCTATTTATAGTCTCTTATTTGTTTACTCAGTAAGGCAATGATAATATTTGTCCTTTAAAGTCAAAGCCTTACCTCACTCAAACCTTGTACTTTAAGACCCCTTTCCAAGGAAAATAAATAGCGCACAAGAGATTGCATGTATTATATAGAACTTAAACCATTATCACCCTTTGAATGATATGAGCTAAGATACTCAGGCCTCAGTCTTTGTTCTGAAGAATCCCATCCATGCATTAACTTTGTCAGACACTAGGAGATGACAGTGAACCACAACAACCCACAGTCCCCTGCCAACTGCACTGAAAACCACAACACCAAACACACACCTTAACCAGGCTCTACAGCACACAATCAAATCATTACATCTATTTGCGTAATGGTTTATTGTCCCACTAATTGCAGACAGGGTCCAGGGTCCATTCAGCCTACAGTCAAACAGCTCAACTATCTCTGCTCTGTGTCCAATTGTCGGTTAAGGTTTGTTTTTGTTTTTATTTGCCTTGTCATTTTTTTGTTGGTGGGGGGCGTTACAGGAACAATAGTCATTTCAATTTACACACTTAGTTTATACCACAAGTACCCATAGGCTGACACTCTAAAAAAAAAAAAATACATACAGTGCATTCGGAAAGTATTTGACTTTTTCCACATTTTGTTACGTTACAGCCTTACTCTAAAATTGTTTAAATAAAACTAATCCTCATCAATCAACACACAATACTCCATAATGACAAACCGAGTATCTTCATTGAGAGATAAGTAGCTTTGGTTTCTGATGAAGCTTAGGTCCACTGTTCACACAGACGTTCACAAAGGTTCATTTGGAAGGGGTGTAAATACAGTACTAATTTCGCAATTGTAAAAACAAAGAAGGTAAAGACGCTCTCACTATCGCCCCCTATCTTTGATAAAAACAGATTCAACTATTTCCAAAAATTCTGTCGTTCCGTCTCAAAACTTACTTACCCAAACTGGTACATCCAGATCAAAAGAGGGTTTGTTTAAAAACGTTATCCTCAAATAACCTTCCAATTCTGAGATCTTATTTAATTGGGATTTATTCAGCACAGATGCAAATGCAGTGGCACTGTTTTTAATAAAACATTTAATGGCATCACCATAAAATCTGAGGATCATCAACTTTTTGATAATCATTATGAATTAATTCAATTCATTTTCAAATTGTTAACAGAAAGTAGGATTTTGCAGTAAGGAAACATTAAAGTGCCATCTTGAGGCTCTTTTAGTAGATTCTAAAATGTGTATCTGGCAGTAATACGCACGATGATCAGATAGGCTCATATGTCGAGAAAATGGAGGAGTAGATAATAGTACGAAATCAATTTGGGAAAATTCTTTGTGCCTTTTTGAATAGAAAGTGTACTCTTACAGTTATTAGCTTGCCAGGCATCAATAAGTTTGTAATCAGAGAGCATACTGTATGTTGGAGTGCCTTGGTTGCCTGTGGATTGTAGATGGTCTTATTAAAATTGTCCCGCATCTGAAGAATGGCATTCATGTCTGTCCCAATAACCAGTTGGAATTCAGTTAATTCTAACAATGTGCTGTTAAGAAAAATGTAAAAACTTTGGATCATATGAATTTGGAGCTTACACATAAACTTTCTTTCCATTATGGATACATTTAAGGAAAGTGGTCTTCTCCTTTACCAAAGATGGGGATTTTGAGTTTATTATGTATCATTATGATTACACCTTAGGTTTAGCTCTCTTTGATCCAGATGCAGTTTCATCTAATGACACATTGACCACATTGCCTCTCACTCTTAGTTCCATGTCTCAGTAGCTTCCAGTTAGAATGTACTCAAGATGCTGCACCCCAACATATTACACCTGTTTAACCAGAAAATCATATAGGATTAAGGTCATATTTCAAGAAACAGAAACAGACTAAACAACTAAATTAATTTGGCTTGAGTTTCTGAGGTAGATAGCATTGCTTGAGGATTGCTTCTGGGTTAGCTTGTATAGCAGTGATCCCAGTACTAAGTATTGTAGGATTTAGAGTGAGCAGCAACAGAGTGTATTGGAGCTTCGCCACTTTAGGATGATGAAACAGCCAGGCAGCAAACTGTGGGAACTGACACAGTTTGCCTACTCAGCCTTACTGGCCTAGTCTACAACACATCTCTGCCACCACCCACTATGACCTCTGCAAACAAAGCCAATCACAAAAAAATTATCCTACAACTGCACATTTGCCTGTTTGCACTCTCTGCCACATTGCACCCTGCCATGGACTGGCTCTTTACGCATATATGCCTGTTTGCACTCTCTGCCATGTTGCACCCTGCCACGAACTGGCTCTTTACGCATATATGCCTGTTTGCACTCTCTGCCACGCTGCACCCTGCCACGGACTGGCTCTTTACGCATATATGCCTGTTTGCACTCTCTGCCACGTTGCACCCTGCCACGGACTGGCTCTTTACGCATATATGCCTGTTTGCACTCTCTGCCACGCTGCACCCTGCCACGGACTGGCTCTTTACGCATATATGCCTGTTTGCACTCTCTGCCACGCTGCACCCTGCCACGGACTGGCTCTTTACGCATATATGCCTGTTTGCACTCTCTGCCACGTTGCACCCTGCCACGGACTGGCTCTTTACGCATATATGCCTGTTTGCACTCTCTGCCACGCTGCACCCTGCCACGGACTGGCTCTTTACGCATATATGCCTGTTTGCACTCTCTGCCACGTTGCACCCTGCCACGGACTGGCTCTTTACGCATATATGCCTGTTTGCACTCTCTGCCACGTTGCACCCTGCCACGGACTGGCTCTTTACGCATATATGCCCGCCATTGCACATCATTTTGTAAAATTGTTTTGCTTATACACCTTTTACATGCATAATTTAAAGTGTAGTTTTTAGTGTTTACACTGTAGTCTGTCGTATTTTAGTTTACAGCGTTTATAGTGTACATACTGTATGTTGACTGTGTAAATTCTTGTCTATATACTCTGTCTGTACATATTGTGTATCGTCTGTAATTATATTGTGTATATTCTGTTTATTGTGACATAATTATTTCAGCAGGTCATACAGTATTCCTGGTACATGTGAATGTACTTGGTGAATAAAGGTGATTATGGCAACTGCGTTATGGTAACCGTATTGAGTGCGTGATAGGTCCTGCCATTGGGTAAACGTGTGGAGCTGGCTGAACCAGTCCACTGGGACAAACTGAAACAGGAGGTAATGTTACTGAGAGGACTGTGAAAGCTTCAGAGTCAGTGTCAACAGTAAATAATGGAACAAATTATTTCATTCCTTAGAGATAAACAAAGCGGTGACAGCGATGGTGGATATTACACAATAAAACAAACTAGATCAACCATGACTGTTGATTAATTAGGAATGTTTACAGTGACATCATCCTGTAGTTCTGTTCTTAGACAAAGAACAATAACCCCCTCACTCTCACCACCACCACCCCATCCTCTCGTCCTCTCTCACCCGTTCAACTCCCACTCCATTCCACACCATCCTCTCGTCCTCTCTCACCCGTTCCACTCCCACTCCATTCCACCCCATCCACTCATCCTCTCTCACCCCTTCAACTCCCCCATCCTCTCATCCTCTCTCTCAACCCTTCAACTCTCCCTCCATTTTACCCAATTCTTCTGTCTTGCCTTTCCATTCGACACACCCACCAATGCTCCTGAGCTTGTCATGGAGAGAAGGGAGGGGGCTAAGAGAAAGTATAGCAGGAGGGTAGATTTCTTTTGTTTTTCCACAGTTCTCGAGGGGGGGGTGAGAGAAGAGGAGGGAGAGTGGGGTGAGAGAGGGGGGTGTGAGCCATGATTTAAAAGGAGCATGGAATTCCCCCTCTAAGTTAGCGCTCACCTGGCCCCTCCCACATGCCTTTCTAGAGTATAAAGCCTTTCACAGGTATATCCAGCAGCAAGTGTATCTATGGAACTAGAGCGAGAGAGATAAAGGGAGAGAAACAAGGTAAAGAAGGATATAAACTGTGGAGTATATTGACAAACTCTTAGAGTGAATCACAAACACTGGACTCTAAAACAAACAGTGGATTACTATTGATCTAACTCCTTCTCATTGCTGCCTGTCGGTTGCCTCATAATCAGGTACGTGCGGAAGTAACGGGCTGGTTGCTTGGGTCTGAGGTTACATGGACCTTTGGGGAGTAACGGGGTGGTTGCTTGGGTCTGAGGTTACATGGACCTTTGGGGAGTAACGGGGTGGTTGCTTGGGTCTGAGGTTACATGGACCTTTGGGGAGTAACGGGGTGGTTGCTTGGGTCTGAGGTTACATGGACCTTTGCAGCATGTTTTGAAGAAACCTCCAATTGATTGATCCAATTTATGTTGACATATCTGTAAAATATTGGGGAAAGTCAGTTTATATTAATCCACAGCAGATTAAAGAAAACAAAAACTGGTGTGTATTCACACACAGCCAAAGATTTTGCATTCATGACCCACTTCAAACAGTGAATACAATAAGGAATGGGTGAAAAGGTTTACTGTCACATCAATTTCCAAATGTTTAATGTTGATCATCCTTCTCCATGCATCAAATGGCTCACTCAATTGTCTCCTGGTTACAGCAACTATACTACCGACTATCTTAATATAATTATTATATTTGTTAATTAATCTATATCCATAATCAGCATCCTAACCGTACATAAATGAGTTTCTCTCCTGGTTGCAGAGAGCCCATGTCGTCTGCCAGTGAGCTGTGTAGGATCCTGACCAACGCCAACATGACCATGTACCAGACTGGAAGCTCTGAACCCCTGCAGCCTCAGCCGCTGCAGCCCAGTCTCACCACTGTGTCTCTGCCCGCCACAGGAGACCTGCTGCAGCTCTCAGACCTCTCCACATGCAGCTCGAGCATACTGGGTGAGAACACAGTCTTATGTATACTTATTTTGTACTTTATTCAATGTATTATTGTACAACAAAAAGTCTCAATATACTGAAAAATGATGCATTGCACCAGATTTAGCTAACTACAAATGTTAATCTGCAGTCACCTGGGTGCTGTAGGTATCTTATACCAATGCCTCTTTATAATCACTTAGCAGGTGATGACATTATGATATCTATAGAGGGGGGAAAAATACACCTAAACTGATTGACAGAAAAGGAGGATGTGTAATTTTCTCTGTTTGTTATCAGCATGTGGGACAATTTAGTCCTTGATATGTACTTTTGTGTTGATCACCTGGGAAACCACAGTGTGGATGTGTGTCATCTTTTCTGTGGGGATCTTTATTCAGTTTTAGCGGTTCTTTGGTTTTGGTCACCTTGTTGGCTGGTGAAGTCTGTGGATATTTCCCATTGTCTCACGCTGGAAGAGACATGTCTGTTGACTGAGCCTGTCGGCAGACACTCAGTCAAAGACCATAGTAAAACACGTCCTTTAGCCAAACTCCCAGACAGACAGGGGATTGGCTGAACCTTGCAATGACCTAATTTAGAAGGCTGTTAAATCATTAACTGGGACAATGTTTTGTCTTAAATTGAGGAATGTTTTTCATCTTTCAGATGCCTCAACACTTTATTTGACTTGTCCTGGCCTAGCCAGTGATAGGTTGTGATTAGAACTGTTTAGGTAGTTGAGGTAGTGTTTAACGACACAGGGCAGACATAAACTAGAGACAGGCGTTCTGACTCCCTTAAACCACAACGTCAGGTTTCACAGATCAGGAGCTGGGTTCTCGTGTGGGTTGGCACATCATTGAAAGGCTTCAGTTAGTCAGTATCTTGTGATTTAACTGGGTGGTTAGACTGACAAGGTTTCTTATGGCTCATTGACAGATTGTTCAATCTCAAAAGAGGGATGGTGATTTTACAAAAACAGCATCATGCCACACACACACACACACACACACACACACACACACACACACACACACACACACACACACACACACACACACACACACACACACACTACACAAATCTAACACCCATTCCTCCTCTGTATCCTCCTCTAGTTAAATGGTATGACCAGAACCCTCAGTACTGGAGCAAGCAGAATGTGTTGGAGTGGATCAGCTTCTATGTGGAGGGCAATAAGTTTGATGCCAGCACACTGAGCCTATCCTGCTGCTTCATGGACGGATCCACGCTCTGCCAACTGACCAGAGATCAGCTGTTAAACATGTTTGGAATGTCCATCGGGTCTCAGCTCTACCAAAGCCTGATGGAACTCAAGGCCAAATATGGTAAGGATCTGACAGAAGTGAATTGAATAAACATTATTGATGATCCTTAAAACAGCAGCAGACGCATGCATTTGGTAATGATTCAGTCATTTAATTTATTTTTGTGGTCCAGATCTAAATGAGACCTGTAAGCTCCTGGACAACTTCCTGCATGAGTTTCTAGACTTTCCTCTGCTCAGCACAGTAGAAGTAAATGAAGGTAAACACATCCTCTTGTCTATTCTTCATACTTCCTATCTCAGACTGACAAACCAAAGCCTTGAGTGTCAAATGGACACATTTGCTTACGTTGTGATGTTACTGTTACAGTTGTGAAAGAGACAAGCTACAACGACTTCTCACACGTCTTCAAGAACTTCAACTTCGATAACATGAAGCCGCTCAGTGACCACGGATACGAGTCCGACAGCATGCACAGCTCCTCATCAGGTGAGAGGTGTCCCCCTTTTCTCTTCTTCTCATTTGTCATCTTTCCACCTCATCTCCTCTCATCTCCTCTCATCTCTGTTCCCCCAATTCTTCTCACATCACTGAATCAGTATGTGATTGGTCTGGCCTGTATCACTGAGCCCAAGGCCTAGTTCATCGATGAAGGCAGGATGAAGGACCGGCCATATTGAAAGTGTATTTCCTCCTCTCTCCCTGCCCCCAGGTGGAATGCTCAGCTTCCAGAACCCCAGCTCTCCAGAATCCAGGAGCAGTGAGTCCGACCCAGAGTTCTCCTACCCTCAGATAGCCAGTGAGTACAACTTTTCCTAAGTGGACTTAACAATCTTGAACTTCCGGTGGTGGTTGAGTATGATGGGTGAGCCTTTAAAGTGCATGTCTCTTTGAAAGCCAGTCTGTTATTCTAAACTCCTGAACCATTGTGTTTGACAGAAATGCACATAAAGACAGAGAGGGGAGAGATACTGAAGAGAGGCAGAGGAAGACCTCCCAAACACAGCCACGATCCCAGACACTACCAGACCTCCAAGAAGAGCAAACATGGTGAGTGGCTCCTATCAATCTAACACACGCACGCACGCATGCACACACACACACACACACACACACACACACACACATCAATGTCAACAACTGTTTTCAATGGTGCTCTGTAGAAGCATGGTTTTATCAGTCATGTGATAGCATACATTTTGCATCGGGTACTGAAAACAGCCACAGTCAAAACATCGCAGGTGTTTTTAGGTCATAGTCTGTTAACCACGTGCACGCACGAACACACACACACACACACACACACACACACACATACACACACATGCTGTGCACACTCGCAAATAGAGTATGCACATACACACGCTTGCACACACACATACTAACATAAACATACCTGCTCTACCTCATCCTTGCTTGCTTTAGCACACACGCACCTGTGCTGTTCACACACACCTAACTCTTCCTCTCCCCTGTCCCCCGATAGCGCCCCGTGGGACCCACCTGTGGGAGTTCATTAGGGACATCCTGATCCACCCAGAGCTGAACCAGAACCAGGGACTGATGAAGTGGGAGGACCGCAGTGAGGGCGTCTTCAAGTTCCTCAAGTCTGAGGCTGTGGCCCAGCTGTGGGGGCAGAAGAAGAAGAACAGCAGCATGACATACGAGAAGCTCAGCCGCGCCATGAGGTAGGAAACCATGGAGATATAGCAGTACTGTCATGGCAACTAACCATGGAAACCCTAATCCTAGCAACCATTCTTGGCTTTTGGGTGCTAGCTAACTTAATAGAGTCAACCAGTTGAGGATGGAGTTAGAAGATTGATAGAACAACGATAAACCATTGTCTTGTCATGAGACTAACCAGTGGCTCTCCTTCCTGCCTCCCTCTTATAGATACTACTATAAGAGAGAGATCCTGGATAGGGTGGACGGTAGACGGCTGGTCTATAAGTTTGGGAAGAACTCCACCGGCTGGAAGGTGGAAGAGACCAGGCTGCATGGCATGTGAGACACAAGAGTGGCGGGGGTGTTAACTGGACAGAGCAGTCCCTTCTGTCCTATTGTACTGTAGATAGGACAACCCACTCTCTGGTCAACAGCCCTATACCTGAAATAATATAAAGACACTAACTTCTCTTCTTCCAGGGGAGGTGTTGCAGAAAAGCCAGTGTTTTTGGCTCCAGTAGGTTTTATGAACCAGTATTGATATTTTACTGTAACTAGTATGTTTGTATGTTTAACTGTGTATCTGGATTTTGGGTCAGGAATTGTTGTGGATACCGCTTTGGGCCTACAAGATGGAATGTCTGTTTTCAGTTATATTCTCCATGGGATAGATAATGAGAAAAAGGCATTTATGATTGCATTTATAGAAACGCTTTATATTGTGTGGGAGTAACTCACCTTATGTGTCACTATGACAACCACCTGGGTATATGGGCATTATAGTTTTTACTGTGGCAATATCAGCACCGGGCACATATATTGATCTGTTTTTAAAGTGCTTGTTTATTTATATTTTTTATATTTACTGAGGGACAGTAGCACTTAACTATAATTGCATATGTCTAATTGCAAGACGGCTGGTTGCAAACTTGTGACTTCTAAAATGAGCCATTGTTTAGAATAAAATCAAATAACATTTTAATTGTCACAAGAAGTGTAGATTTGCAGTGAAATGCTTACTTACAGGTCCATTTCCAACAATGTAGAGTTAAAGATAAAGATTATATTGTTTTAAAATATTAAAAAAGAGAAGAGCCTCATGTTGTGTTTTAACCTTGGTATTAAAGGGCTTGTGTTTAATGATAAATCTGATATGGAGGGAGGAGACGACTGGAGGACAAAAAAGAGAGAGAGAAGAGAGAGAGAGGAGTAACTAAATGAAGGGATACTCATTATAAACTATTGGTGACATGAAGTGTATTTCGCTCTTTCAGCGTGAATGTTGTCTATAAAGTATATGTCCTTTATAGCCATATAAATATTCATGTACCTCACCAGACCAGACCGACATCAAAACAGTTTGTATTAATAATCAGTTTAAAACAAATCAATGACTGTTCTATATAATTGTTTATTATGTTATTCAGCTGATCTTTACTTCTTCTGGATCACTCAATATCATGTGTATGAGAATTACATCTCAGATTGTATCGTTTCTGATATATTTACACCCATGTATGTACAGGATATTGTTTTATTTTGTATTTAAGAGTCTTTTTACGGAAATAAACTATGTTTGAAATAATGTAAATGTCTGCGTGTGTTTAGTAGAAATCGATTATGTTTTTGTGTCTGAAAACAAAAGCCACATAGCGCACTAATTGAGCTCAAATGTCCTTTGAATTAACTTTTTGCAATCCACTCTGTGTAAAAGCATAAGCTAAATGACTCAAATGTGAATGGAAATATACACTACATGACCAAAAGTATGTGGACACCTGCTCTTCGAATATTTAATTCCAAAATCATTGGCATTAATATGGAGTTGTTCCCTGCTTTGCTGCTATAACAGCCTCCACTCTTCTCGGAAGACTTTCCACAACATGTTTGAATATTGCTGCAGAGACTTGCTTCCTTTCAGCCACAAGAGCATTACTGAGGTCGAATAGTGATGCTGGGCGATTAGGCCTGGCTCACAGTCAGTGTTCCAATTCATCCCAAAGGTGTTCGATGGGGTTGAGGTCAGGACACTGTGCAGCCCAGTCAAGTTCTTCCACATCCATCTTGACAAAAAATGTCAGTATGGACCTTGTTTTGTGCACTGGGGTATTGTTATGCTGAAATAGGAAAGAGCCTTCCCCAAACTGTTGCCACAAAGTTAGAAGCACAGAACCGTATAGAATGTCATTGTATGCTGTAGTGTTAAGATTTTCCTTCACTGGAACTAAGGGGCCTGAACCATGATAAACAGCCCCAGACTATTATTCCTCCTCCACCAAACTTTACAGTTGGCACTATGCATTGGGACAGGTAGCGTTCTCCTGGCATCTGCCATACCCAGATTTGTCCGTCAGACTGCCAGATGGTGAAGCATCACTCCAGAGAACGCGTTTCCACTGCTCCAAAATCCAATGGTGGTGAGCTTTACATCACTCCAGCCAACGTTTGGCATTGTGCATGTTGATCTTAGGCTTGTGTCCGGCTGCTCGGCCATGGAAACCCTTTTCATGAAGCTCCTGACGCACAGTTATTGTGCCGTTCTTGCTCCTTGACATTTACACTTCACAATAACAGCACTTACAGTTGACCAGAGTAGCTCTAGCAAGGTAGAAATTTGACAAACTGACTTGTTGGAAAGGTGGCATCCTATGACAGTGCCACGTTGAAAGTCACTGAGCTCTTCAGTAAGGTCATTTTACTGCCAATGCTTGACTATGGAGATTGCATGGCTGTGTGCTCAATTCTATACAGCTGTCAACAACGGTTGTGGCTGAAATAGCAGATCCACTAATTTGAATGGGTGTACACATATTTCTGTATATATAGTGTAGAGTCGAGGACACGCAATTTGGATCCAATTTACTCTTCACATCTGAGTGTCATGGCTGATGTTTGGGAATTTAACAAGGAAACTCAGACTCTTTCAGTCAGTGCCCTCTGTCAGGGTGTAACAAAGACGCAGGGAGTCAGGAGTTTAATAGTGACGAACAATTCAAAACATGCGAATCAACTCTGCCTGATGAGTAATGATACAGATAAAGGGGAAGTAATCAGGGTAGTGATGAAGTCCAGGTGTGCCTAATGATGCATGGTTAGTAAACTGGCAGTGTTGAGCGATGGAGAGGGAGTAGATGTGACACAGGGCCTCGCCTTAATATCTCATCTGGAGTGTGAATCTGTCAGCAGCACTCTTCTCCTGCCAACCACTATCAGACAAAACAATAAATACAGACTGCATTTTCATTTCCAAAGTTATTACGTAACATTGAAACACAATTTTGCACCTGTCTCTCAGTTGCAATTGTCTCTGGTTGACACAGGCGTACACTTATAGTCCTCCTAGGGTCACCATCGTCCTGGTGGCAGTAATTACTGATAGACCGCCATCGTCCTGGTGACAGTAATTACTGATAGACCACCATCGTCCTGGTGGCAGTAATTACTGATAGACCGCCATCGTCCTGGCGATAGTAATTACTGATAGACCGCCATCGTCCTGGTGACAGTAATTACTGATAGACCGCCATCGTCCTGGTGACAGTAATTACTGATAGACTGCCATCGTCCTGGTGGCAGTAATTACTGATAGACCGCCATCGTCCTGGTGGCAGTAATTACTGATAGACCACCATCGTCCTGGTGACAGTAATTACAGATAGATATTGTCTGTGTTTTCTTTTTTACATCAACCCTTCTGGTTTGCAACAACACAACAGTGAGCTTGGCTCTTCATTATGATCCATCAGTACATTTACAGACTCAATTTAAATGTATTTTCTGAGAGGACATTGAGGAATGTGACAGCTGGGGCAATTCTCAGACAACGGACCATAACTGCTGGTTACACACGCACGCATGTCTGTACACACATCATTCTGGATGGAATGGCGACTACTCAACTGGCGAATGTGTTGGTTTAAACTCTCTTTTATGCTAAATTGAACTTGCAACTGATGTTGTCATGTTGTAAAAAACACCACACAACCTTGACAGGGTTTCTGTCTGTGAGAGTGTGTGTCACACATGTTTAAGGGCACGCGATCCGTGTGGAGTGATGCATGTGGACAGTGGTGGGGCCTGTTTGAGTTGTTGTAATGTTTCAAAGGCCAGACACCAGACTATAGATGTGTGTTACTTTTCACAAAGGCTCCATTGTTGCCGAGCGACAGTTGAGATTAAGTTGGGGGTTAACTGCTGCCTCGTGATTTACACCTCAGTCGGATCCTCACTCCCACACCTGAAATACTCACACACACACACACACTCAAGAAAGACATAACTACACTATGGCAGGAGATTTCTGGGCATTCCATTTGTGTTGCGTACCGTCCGGTAGATTTTCACTCCAACCCTAGTCTAGCGCACCTGATTCTAATAATTAGCTGGTTGATAAGCTGATTTAGGTTTGTTCCTGTCCAAATCAAGGTCATGCCATCTTCAGGCCTGATTTACTGAACAATTGCATCTATTACCGTCTAGAAACAATGAAACATCCAACATTAACTTCATTCATTTGTGGTCCATTGTTTCATTAAGGTCACAGTTGACCTGGTTGTGGTTGATGTGATGTGATGTGGTTCTCCCCATGTAGAAAACAATACTAAAATGCCTTTCAACTTTAACAAATAAGGATTTAAAAGATCTCACTAATTCCCTCATCGCTAATGTCAAGGATAATTTCATTCATCAACAGCAGCTTGTGTACTTAAACAGTCCAGGCACACACAAGCACACATTCCCACACCTTAGTGTGGTGACAAAGGGTATCTGAACCTCCCTGCTAGATAAACATACCTGTCCAACAGGTGTATTTGGCTGCCTGTCAAAATGTGTCTCTAGCACGTAGCTTACTGGAACCCTACAGTCTGCTGCCAGGAAAATCATGGAGAGAGGGTGGGGGCGCAGCTTTCATATACGTGTGTGTGTGTGTGTGTGTGTGTGTGTGTGTGTGTGTGTGTGTGTGTGTGTGTGTGTGTGTGTGTGTGTGTGTGTGTGTGTGTGTGTGTGTGTGTGTGTGTGTGTGTGTGTGTGTGTGTGTGTGTGTGTGTGTGTGTGTGTGTGTGTGTGTGAGTGTTGCTACAGACTCACTGAGTGAGAGAGCGAGATTGTTGTTCTGATATTAATATAATAGTTGTAGTTGTTGTTAATGGTAATCCCATGTCCACTATTATTGCTGTTGGTCCCACCATTTGTTTATTGTTTGAATATATATAGATAGATAGTTTTTTATTTTTCTATATGTATACTTTGACCATGTAAGTAATAATGAACTTGCCATGTCAATAAAATCAGTTGAATTGAATTGAGCGAGAGAGTGAGAGAGAGAGAGCGAGACAGAGAGAGAGAGAGAGAGCGAGAGAGAGAGCGAGAGAGAGAGAGAGAGAGAGAGCGAGAGAGAGAGAGACAGACAGAGAGAGAGACAGAGAGAGACAGAGACAGAGAGAGAGAGAGACAGAGACAGAGACAGAGAGAGAGAGAGAGAGAGAGAGAGAGAGCGAGAGAGAGAGCGAGAGAGAGAGAGAGAGAGCGAGAGAGAGAGAGACAGACAGAGAGAGAGACAGAGAGAGACAGAGACAGAGAGAGAGAGAGACAGAGACAGAGACAGAGAGAGAGAGAGAGAGAGAGAGAGAGAGAGAGAGAGAGAGGGAGATAATTGGTTGGTGAAGGGGTCAGTCAACTATGGCCTTTTAAAAGTCACTCATTAAACAAATCTCAGTAACTTTAATTTTCTCCAACAGACTTAGACACAGACACATACAGTACACACACACATGGGCCACTGATTAACCAGTTCAAGATAAGTTCAAGATAACGTTCTTCCAGTGAAGCGAGAAAATATGTGAAAATTAAGTTGGTTTTTTGTTTGCTTTTTGTTTCACACTGTAACATATTTCTGCCTCTGCAACATAACATGAATAAACATTGTTGCATTCATTCATTTTCATAATACACTGTTCATGTAAAGATCTGACCCATAGAGTCTGTGTCTTATTACCTCATCAAAACACATGCCACCTCAGACATGGATCTAGATCCAATGGCCCAGTCGGTTGGCGTTTTGACCAATGATTGATATTTTTGGGTGAACAACTGCTTCATTTTGCCGTTATAATAAGGTTTGTAGCAACATGGAAAATCGTTATGGAAATCTGTTGTAGCTCAAGTCCACTACAAAATCCACAATGCAACGCTCTCTCTATGGGCAGGCTGGCTGGCTAGCTAGTTAGGTAACTACTTAGCAAACGGAGCTGCACAAAATAATACCAAAGACAATATCAGCATGTAACATACCTTGTTAGCTGTAAAATAGCCTAACAAACTGCACAATTCATTTAGGCATCTACAGTCTCACCATGTTCAACCTGCAGATAGAAGTGCCTCACAGAGTGGAGTCTAACATTCACAACGGCAGATATACTTTTGAAGAGATGTGAAACGTTGCCCATGCTACGCCATTGGGCTGCACGGTGCAATCTGGGCGATTCTTGAACAAGGAGCGCTCTCCATAAAAAAAACAACATTAGCACGAATTTAGTCAACAAGAAGTACAACATTACAAATATTTTCTGAGATGTGAGATAATTAACTTGCTATCTGTAACATCGTATAGCTTTGGAATCGTGACATTCTGTACTTTTGAGGAAAAGTTTCTCGACTGACTTTGAGAAGGGATTGCATGATGATTAGGTTAGCAACCGCATGACGCAGCATGACAACGTGAACGCGATTGGTAGACAGTCTGCTGCGTATCAGAGCAGCAATAACTCACCAGCATTACCATCAGAAATATGACTTTCCCGAATTGCAGCCTTTGTTCCCCAGGGCAATTGCACTCATCCCAGAGGCTCCTCCAAGACGCCGCCGGCAGAGAAGAGGTATTCGGAGCGGATTTCTAGTCTGACTCAGGAGGCGTGCATATCATCCACCACTTCCAAGTATATTACTTGCTAATGTTCAGTCCCTGGACAATAAAGTAGACGAGCTCAGGGCGAGGATCTCCTACCAGACAGACATCAGGGACTGTAACATACTCTGTTTCACAGAATCATGGCTCTCTCTGGATATACTGTGCCCATCCATACAGCCAGCTGGGTTCTCACTACATTGCACAGACAGGAATAAAGAACTCTCCGGGAAGAAGAAAGGCGGTGGTGTATGTTCCATGATTAACTACTCATTGTGTGATTGTGATAACTACAGGAAGTCCTTTTGTTCACCTGACCTAGAATACCTTACAATCAAATGCCGACGGTATTACCTCCCAAGAGAATTATCTTCGGTTATAGTCACAGACATGTATATTCCCCATCAAGCCGATACCACAACAGCCCTCAAGGAACTACATTGGACTTTTTGAAAACTGGAAACCACATATCCTGAGGCCGCATTTATTGTAGCTGGGGATTTTAACAAAGCAAATTTGAGGAAAACACTACCGAAGTTCTATCAGCACATTGCCTGTAGGACTCGCACTATTGAAACTATTGCCCATTGTTACTCTCCCTTCCGGGATGGCTACAAAGCCCTCCCCCACCCTCCCTTCGGCAAATCAGATCATGACTCCATTCTGCTCCTCCCTTCCTATAGGCAGAAACTCAAACAGGAAGTACCCGCGCTAAGGTCTATTCACCGCTGGCCTGACCAATCGGAATCCATGCAAGAGTGTTTTGATCACGCGGACTGTGATATGTTCCGGGTTGCCTCTGAGAATAACATTGACATATACACAGACATGGTGACTGAGTTCATCAGGAAGAGTATAGGGGATGCTGTTCCCACTGTGACTATTAAAACCTACCCAAACAAAAAAACGTGGATAGATGGCAGCATTCGCGCAAAACTCAAAGCGCGAACCACCGCATTTAACCACAGCAAGGTGAATAGGAATATGGCTGAATACAAACAGTCTAGTTATTCCCTCCATAAGGTTATCAAACAGGCAAAACGTCCATACATACACAAAAACTTAGCGTGCACGGCCAGTTTACCAGCTCGTGAGCACAATTTTACACAAAACCAATAACATGTAAAACGAACTCAGATATCCCTAACAGATAGATTCTTTATAAAATCTCCTAGACAAACTCCAGTACAAGTAGGCTACTCAGTAAACATAGTCTCTGTGACTTGTAAATCATTTTTACCTCAGCTAGCATCAAGCAAACATATTCTCTCACTCTGATCGACACAAAACCAACACAAAACCTTTCCAAACGTGATAATACATTGACAAATGTGTTATTTGAGAGAAATCAACCCATTACACATGCATCAATATCCAATTAAACTATAGCCAGTCGTGTGTGTGTGTGTGTGTGTGTGTGTGTGTGTGTGTGTGTGTGTGTGTGTGTGTGTGTGTGTGTGTGTGTGTGTGTGTGTGTGTGTGTGTGTGTGTGTGTGTGTGTGTGTGTGTGTGTTTGTTTCAAGGGCACCATTGAAAAGATCATCATGAACTTTATGTTATATCAGCCAATATAATAAGTTACAATTAGCCTTTTTATTGGTATGTGTATACTTCACAAACATCCTTTCCTGCTCACTGAAAGGCAGATGTAGGCTACACTTGATTACTGATTTCTCTCTCTCTCTCTTTCTTTCTCATTCACACACACACAGGACCATTCACACAGTTCAGTCACTCAGCCCTATCCAGTGGACATGATGCTTTCAAGGTCCTGCACAACCGCCTGCTACGACACCCTGATGAGAAGCAATAAGCCTGGCCCCGTGACAGTAAGTCAAAGTACCTGTCTAACACTGCTGTACCATACTGTTCTGAAACAATATGACTCTAGAACAGTTTTACAATGCTCAGCAGTGATTATTGATCTCTTTCACTCTATATCTCTCTCTCTCTCTCATCTTCACAGCTGACTCACAGATGGTATGTAGGCTGGTTGATGGCACCTGCAGGCCTGTTTGAGGGGACAACTGGACAGAACATATCAGAATGCTTGGACCTCAGCTGAGACGCTCCTTTTTTTTAAAAATATCCAATAAATGTCGTTCCACTTCATGATTATGTCCCACTTGTTGTTGATTCTTCACAAAAAATACAGTTTTATATCTTTATGTTTGAAGCCTGAAATGTGGCAAAAGGTCGCAAAGTTCAAGGGGGCCGAATACTTTCGCAAGGCACTGTAAGTGCTATAAATAGCCCACATTAACATATGTAGCCTAAGAAACAACATTCATAAAATCTAGAACTTGCTAGTAACAAATAACATTCATATACTGTCTATAACTTTGATAATACAGTGGTAGCAATATATGGTTTCAACATTTTCCGAAGCAAATGCCATTGGTGGAGGTTTTTCCGTTTATGTTCAAAGTCATATTCCTGTAAAGCTTAGAGACAATCTAATGTTAAATACTGTTTAATTAATTTGGCTACAGGTTCATCTGCCTCACCTAAAGCCCATTCTTCTGTGAAGCTGCTATAGACCACCAAGTGCTAACAGTCAGTATCTGGATAATATGTGTGAAATGCTTAATAATGTAAGTGATATCAACAGAGAGGTATATTTTCTGGGTGATTTAAATATTGACTGGCTTTCATCAAGCTGCTCACTCAAGAAAAAGCTTCAAACTGTAACCAATGCCTGCAACCTGGTTCAGGTTATCAGTCAACCTACCAGGGTATTTACAAATACCACAGCAATAAAATCATCCACATGTATTGATCACATATTTTTCTAATGCTGCAGAAATCTGCTCTAAAGCAGTATGGACACCCATCAGATGTAGTGATCATAATATAATAGCCCTTTCTAGGAAAGCCAAAGGCTGAGCCTAATGTAGTGTATAAGACGTCATACAATAGGTTTTGTAGCGATTGGTGGTGATGTAGGTAGTGATGTTGAGGATGTAAATAATATTTGTTGTTCTGTGGTGTGTAATGAGGAGCAGACATATGCTGCACTTGACACATGTTTGAAATTGCTTATTCTAGTTAAATGACTGTAAAAACGATTAAATTCCCGTGGATTGATGAGGAATTTAAAAATTCTATGGTTAAGAAGGATGACACACAGGAGTTGAAATGTTATTATTTCTAATGAAAGAAGTGGAAATGTTGTTCCCTTGTCATATAATTGTTATATGTACTATCAATACAGCATTACAAATAGTTCAATTTGGGTCCCGAGGCAAAACCAGTTGAGAACCGCTGCACCTTCATTAATATAATAAATTGGGGATTAGAGAGCCTCAACCATTGTCCTTTAGGGCTGGTTTGCCTTAGCCTCAAAGGCAGATTAATCCTGTATGCCACCAGCAACCATACACAATACACTGAGTATACAAAACATTAAGAACACCTGCTCTTTCGATTACATAGACTGACCAGGTGAATCCTGGTGAAATCTTTGATCCCTTACTGATGTAATTTGATAAATACACTTCAACCAGTGTACAGTTGAAGTAGGAAGTTTAAGTCATTAAAACTCGTTTTTCAACCACTCCACACATTTCTTGTTAACAAACCATAGTTTTGCAAGATGGTTAGGACATCTACTTTGTGCACGACACAAGTAATTTTTCCAACAATTGTTTATAGACAGATTATTTCACTTAAAATTCACTGTATCACAATTCCAGTGGGTCAGAAGTTTGCATACACTAAGTTGACTGTGCCTTTAAACAGCTTGGAAAATTTCAGAAAATGATGTCATGGCTTTAGAAGCTTCTGATAGGCTAATTGACATAATTTGAGTCAATTGGAGGTGTACCTGTGGATGTGTTTGAAGGCCTACCTTCAAACTCAGTGCCTCTTTGCTTGACATCATGGGAAAATCATAAGAAATCGGCCAAACCTCAGGAAAAAAATTGTAGACCTCCACAAGTCTGGTTCATCCTTGGGAGTAATTTCCAAATGCCTGATGCGTTCATCTGTACAAACAATAGTACGCAAGTATAAACACCATGGGACCACGCAGCCGTTATACCACTCAGGAAGGAGATGCGTTCTGTCTCCTAGAGATGAACGTACTTTGGGGCGAAAAGTGCAAATCAATCCCTGAACAACAGCAAAGGACCTTGTGAAGATGCTGGAGGTAACAGGTACAAAAGTATCTATATCCACAGTAAAACGAGTCCCATATTGAGATAACCTGAAAGGTCACTCCACAAGGAATAAGCCACTGCTCCAAAACCACCATAAAAAAGCCAGACTACAGTTTGCAACTGCACATGGTGACAAAGATTGTACTTTTTGGAGAAATGTCCTCTGGTCTGATGAAACAAAAATAGAACTGTTTGGCCATAATGCCCATCATTATGTTTGGAGGAAAAATGGGGAAGCTTGCAAGCCAAAGAACACCATCCCAACTGTGACGCACGGGGGTGGTTCATAGCGTAAAACCCCAATTTACTAGTCTGTCTAACACCTACTCTCGAAGTCCTCCTAATTTCAGAGCCTGGAATGGCTTTTGATGTTGTCGGTATGATGTGTTGATAGTGAAGGGGCTGTGCTTTTACTGGTTGGTTCTCCTTAGTGTACTGAAACACCCACAGTGTCATGAACATCGTCAGGGAAATGACCGGACCAAGGTGCAGCGTGGTGGTTTTCTTTTAATGTTATAAATGTCGCCAACAAAACTAACGTGAAGTTTACTAGGGCTATACAGGCCACTAACAAAGACAACTACCCACAATTAAGGTGGCAAAACAGGCTGACTAAGTATGATTCCCAATCAGAGACAACGATAGACAGCTGCCTCTGATTGAGAACCATACCCGGCCAAAACATAGAAACAGAAAACATAGAATCAAAGAAACTAGAATGCCCACCCTAGTCACACCCTGGCCTAGCGTGCAAATTAATTAATTAAAAATCCTACAATGTGATGTTCTGGATTTTTTTTCTTCTCATTTTGTCTGTCATAGTTGAAGTGTACCTATGATGAAAATGACAGGCCTCTCTCATCTTTTTAAGTGGGAGAACTTGCACAATTGGTGGCTGAGTAAATACTTTTTTGCCCCACTGTACATTGCACCAGGAGATGTCTAGAAAACAACTAGATGTATGTAAAGGGTACCTGCAGTACACTAAGGGTAGGTTTATCTGACAAAGATTAAACCCAGTCCTAGACTAAAAAGCACTTTCAATTAATAACCTCCATTGATCTTGCTTTTTATTCTAGGACTAGGCTCAATCTGTGTCCATTAGCAGAAATATTACACTGAGTAGGTGTAGTTAGGGGCAGAGCCATAGTGAATCAAACTATTCTCTAACTTGGCACTAAAATTACTTATGACATTTTCATTCATCATTTAGTTTTATTGTGGGCATGGAACATTTGAGCCAGCATAGCAACCACCAAAATTATAACACCCTACGAGAGCTTTTAAACCCAGTCCCTACTTTCAGCGGTGTATCATTTGGCTACCCTGTCGGAGCAGCAAGAACAGTTTGGTTGTAGTTCCCAATAGGTCAAACAAATATGTCTCTGGTTTCACGACCAGTGGCAAATAAGCAAGATTTGCTACATTGAAATTAGGGATTGGGATTGGTGTGTTTTACTTTGTTTTACTCTGAACCACAAACCAACTGGAAAATGGGCTTTATTCTCACATTACCCTTTGAAACAGCTAAGTCCAAATATTAATCACATAAAGCCTATTATTTGGCAGGGAATACTATTTGTAGATCAATGATTCTACACCTCACTTTGCTCAAGCTGATCCTCTCCAAAAATTCTGTTAATTAGTGGCAGCTAAAGGGGAGAATCAATTAAACCAAACAAGGAAGTATTCAGAAAGTATTCACAACCCTTGACATCTTCCACATTGTGTTGTGTTTTATACTTTATTTAAGAGATGTTGTGTCACTGGCCTACACACAATAGGTGTGTTTTTAGACATTTTTACAAATTATTGAAAAAAGAAAAGTTGACATTTCTTGAGGCAACAATTATTCAACCCCTTTGTTATGGCAAGCTTAAATAAGTTCAGTAGTAAATATTTGCTTAACAAGTCACATAATAAATTGCATGAACTCACTCTGTGAGCAATAATAATAATAATAAACATGCATCCTGTTTGCAAAGGCATTAAATTAAGACTGCAAAAAAAATGGCAAGGAAATGAACTTCATGTCCTGAATACAAAGCGTTATGTTTGGATTAAATCCAATATAACACATCACTCTTCATATTTTCCAGTATGGTGGTGGCTGCTTCATGTTATGGAAAGGGAGTTTTTTAGGATGAAAAGAAAGGGACGAGCTAAACACAGGCAAAATTCTATAGGAAAACCTGGTTCAGTCTGCTGTCCAACAGACACTGGGAGACAAATTCACCTTACAGCAGGAAAAAAAACTAAAACACAAGGCTAAATATACACTGGAGTTGCTTACCAAGATGATATTAATTGTTCCTGAGTGGCCTAGTTACAGTTTTGACTTAAATCGTCTGGAAAAGCTATGGCAAGAGTAGAAAATGGCTGTCTCGCAATGATCAACAACCATAATGTGCAAATATTGTACAATCCAAAGCTCTTTGAGACTCATCCAGAAATATGAAAGACTCACAGCTGTAATTGCTGTCAAATGTGACTCTAACATATTTACTCAGGGGTGTGAATACTTATGTAACTAAGATATTTCTATACTTTAACTTTATTGGATATTGTGTGTAGATGGATGAGAAAAACATATTTAATTCATTCTGAATTCAGGCTGTAACAACAAAATGTGGAATAAGTCAAGGGGTATGAATACTATCTGAAGGCACTGTATATTATAACACATTTGGGGGGTAGCCTTGACTGGGACTCGAACCCGGCTCCAGCCCCTGTCAATCTAACACCTTAACTGTACGCAAAAAGGTTGGACCACACACACACAAATGCACACTCACTCTCTCTGTCTCTCCCTTTCTCTCTCTCTCACACACACACACACACACACACATACACACACTCACACAGAAGTAGCCAGTGATACCCAGCCAGCTAGGGCAAGCAAAATTTGTTCCATTGTTGTTCTATTGGAATTTGTTTTTCAGAAACCAAAAACTAAAAACTTGCCTTTTTCCATCTTCCATGTCGTCTGTTTAATCAAATCACTAATGAACTGACGATACAAAACCCGAAATATAATATTGTTTTAGTGTTGATTGTTCTCCATCCATCCCTGATTCAGAATATACTATCTTCATAATCATGGCATGTTTGGTTCAATAGGTTATTGACGAAAGAAAAACGAATATGTATAATATTGTTTTACCTCAGTGTTTAACTGTGATTGCTGCTGACAGACATGATAGGCTACATGACTGTCTAGATAGCTAATGACAGATAACATAAATATGGCAAGTTAACAAGCTAACTTTCAGGGGATAAACTAGATGTCTATATTTGCTTGCCATCAATAGTGGTGTGATTGTAGTCTGACTGACAACTTTACCAAGACCAGGACTTGCTGGTGTTAAGCTATATGGGTCGGTGTATCTCACATTCATTGGTTATTTGACTCAAAAGACGACTTGGGAAAATGAAAAATGGCTCGATTTTTGTTATTGGTTTCTGAATTTGAAAAACTAAAATCAGAAATCGACTTGTTTTCTGATTTAATTGTGTCAAAATTGGACATGTAATAATGGACATGTAATAATGGAAAACAAATAACAACCAAATGTATTCAATGAATACATTTTTGTTCTTTGTTTGTGACTCAAGGGCAGTATTTTCATTTTTGAAAAAAAAACGTTCCCGTTGTAAACAGGATATTTGGTCAGGACAAGATGCTAGAATATGCATATAATTGACATCTTAGGATAGAAAACACTCTAATGTTTCCAAAACTGTAAAGATATTGTCTGTGAGTATAACAGAACTGATGTTGCAGGCAAAAGCCTGAGAAAAATCCAATTCGGAAGTGCCCCATTGAAAGCGCTGCAATGAGTCCCTATTGAGCTGTGAATGGGCTATCAACCAGATTACGCTTTCTACGTATTCCCCAAGGTGTCTACAGCATTGTGACGTAGTTTTACGCATTCATGTTGAAGAATAGCCGTAGGCGGCTACATTGCGCATGTGGTCACCTGATGCCCCCAGAGAGATTATCGCGTAAAATACAGAGGTAGCCATTACTCCTACTGAAAAACTAATTGTCCCAGTGGATATATTATCAAATAGATATTTGAAAAACACCTTGAGGATTGATTATAAACAACGTTTGCCATGTTTCTGTCGATATTATGGAGCTAATTTTGAATATTTTTAGCCGTTTTTGTGACTGCAATTTCCGGTCGATTTCTCAGCCAAACGTGAAGAACAAACAGAGCTATTTCGCCAACAAAAATAATATTTTGGAAAAAAGGAACATTTGCTATCTAACTGGGAGTCTCATGAGTGAAAACATCCGAAGCTCATCAAAAGTAAACGATTTAATTTGATTGCTTTTCTGATTTCCGTGACCAAGTTATCTGCTGCTAGCTGGACAAAATGATATGCTAGGCTATCGATAAACTTACACAAATGCTTGTCTAGCTTTGGCTGTAAAGCATATTTTGAAAATCTGAGATGACAGGGTGATTAACAAAGGGCTAAGCTGTGTCTCAATATATTTCATTTGTGATTTTCATGAATAGGAATATTTTCTAGGGATATTTATGTCCGTTGCGCTATGCTAATTGGTGTCAGGCGATGATTACGCTCCCGCATGCGGGATGGGGAGTCAGTAGAGGTTAATCCAAAAAATGGCAGTAATGTGCTACTACATCTACTGAAAGTTGAAAGATGTCACTTTGGTGGAGTTAGCGGGTTCAAAGTGTAACATGAGCATAAAGCCCATTTTCCAGCTGTTTCTTTGCTCAGAGTAAAACAAAGTAAAACAAACCATTCCCAGTCCTAATTTCAATGCAATAAACCTTGCTCATTTAAAGTTTCTAGTTTTAATGGCATGTGGACAAGTACAGTGTAGTACCTTTCCTGCAAGCTCTAAGCCCAACAATGCAGTAAACAATATCAAAGTAGTAGTAAAAATAGCATAAGGTAGAACAAAACACAGAAGAAATAAAAATAAGAAGCTATATACAGGGTCAGTTCCAATACCATATTTACATTGTGCAGGGATAGTGTAGTGATAGAGGTAGATACAGTGCCTTATGAAAGTATTTAGACCCCTTGACATTTTCAGCCTTATTTTAAAATTAATTCAACTGCTTTTTTCACTCATCAATCTACACACAATACACCATAATGACACAGCAAAAACAGGTTTTTATACATTTTTGTAAATGTATTAAAAATAAAAAAGAGAAATATCAAATTTAAAGTATTCAAAATCTATACTCAGTACTTTGTTGAAGCACCTTTGGTAGTGATTACAGAATCAAGTCTTCTTGGGTATGACACTACTTGGCACACAAGTATTTGGGGAGTTTCTCCCATTCTTCTCTGCAGATCCTCTCAAGCTCTGTCAGGTTGGATGGGAAGAGTCGCTGCACAGCTATTTTCAGGTCACTCCAGAGATGTTCGATCGGGTTCAAGTCCGGGCTCTGGCTGGGTCAGTCAAAAACCTTCAGAGACTTGTCCCGAAGCCGAACCTGCGCTGTCTTGGCTCTGTGCTTAGGGTCGTTGTCCTGTTGGAAGGTGAACCTTAGACCCCAGTCTGAGGTCCTGAGTGCTCTGGAGCTGGTTTTCATCAAAGATCTCTCTGTAGTTTGCTCCGTTCATCTTTGCCTCGATCCTGACTAGTCTTCCAGTCCCTGCCATTGAGAAACATCCCCACAGCATGATTCTGCCACCACCATGCTTCTACGTAGGGATGGGGCCAGGTGTTCTCCAGACGTGATGCTTGGCATTGAGGCCGAAGAGTGCAATCTTGGTTTCATTACACCAGAGAATCTTGTTTCTCATTGTCTGAGAGTCTTTAGGTGCCTTCTGGCAAACTCCAAGCGGGCTGTCATGTGCCTTTTACTGAGGAGTGGCTTCTGTCTGTCCACAAGTTGGAGAATAAGTTGGAGAATAGTTTGCCTCACTATGCCTCTGCCTCTACTTACACCCAGTGTAATATTTATGTTGCTGATAATCTACTTAAGGATGGTTACAGAGATATAATGACTTACAGTCATGCGACCAGGCTTACTGCTTCTCATCTTGGACCTTGAGAGCATCGTGTCCACTGGATAGGGTGAGTGAATCATTCTGGCTATGGATATGAAGGATATCAACACATTAACACACCAGAGGATGTACTGATTCATTTTGGAGCTCTGATAGGGAGTTTAGCTTATATTTAGATTTTTGAATTCTGCTTTGCCATTAAAATCATAATAAACACTGACAACTAAATTATTGTATTATTGATTAATAATAATAATGGGAGGGGGGGTAAAAAATGAACCCCAAAAGGTTATTTGAGGAACCATTAAAGGGGGTTCTTTGAAGACGTTCCCCACAGTTTCAATTTGAAGAACCCCTAAAAGATCTTCCAGGAACATTTTTCTTTTTAGAGTGTACATTCCGAGAAGTAGGCCAATTGTCTTAGCAATAGTCTTGTTCACAACTGAAGAGTGTAGCTTACATCTGACTGTCAGTGAGCAGGAAAGGATGTTTGTGAAGTATACCCATACCAATAAAAATGCTCATTTTATCTTACTGTAACTACATGAAGTGCCATACTGTGCCCTTCTCCTGTGGGAACATTCCGAACACACACACACACACACACACACACACACACACTCACACACACACACACACACACACACACACACACACACACACACACACACACACACATCAGCACTAATTGGATATTGTTGCATGTGTAAGCAATAACTAAGTTAGCTATGCATTGTGCCAGGTAGGTAAAAGTGCTAGATAGTAACTGCAATTGATTATTACTCAGTCAATAAGCACCATCAGCCAGCCAGAACATCTAGCTAAGTCAGCTACAGAAAATAATGGAGAAATCTCACCTTTCTTCAGCAAGTAGCTCTGGCCGGGCAGCATCATCTTGTAGCATGTTGAGGGACTGTAAGACTATAGCCAGTAACCAGATAGAGCTAGCCAGCCTGCTAGCTAGTCAGTAGCCGGTTTGCTAGCTAGCCAGTTGTATCCAGCCAGTGCTAGCCAACTTTGTTCAGTTGTTGTTGAGTTTATTCTATTGGCATGCCAAGTTCTGTATCTTAGCCAACCAAAAATGAAAAATGTAATACAATTTTACAAGGCTCAATGCCTTATTTGTTTTCTGTTATTCCATTCCAGTTTTGACACAATAACTTAGAAAACTAGTCGACCTCCGATTTTCATTTTGTAAATGCAGAAACCAAAAACGAAAATCTAGGCATTTTCCATTTTTCCACTTTGTCTTTTAAATCAAATAACCAATTAATTGATGATACACAGATCTAAATTACACATGTTGTTTGCTTGGTTTTAGCAGACATGGGGGCAATGAGACCCCCAGCTCCGCTAAAACCATTTACAACTATGTGCGGTTTTCAAGAGATTGATTAGTTTTATAACTATTATGTTTTAATATCACCATCTCTTGAAGAGCACATTTCTAATTATGATATGTGAGGGTAGCCAATCTATTCGGCATGTGTGTAATACACCTCAATATATGTGAGTGGTTACTGCCCCAACATCCTGCCAAGCCCATCTTTCTTTCTTTCTTTTTTATCTTGTTTATTCATTTTATTTTCATCTTTCTTTACATCCACTGTATGTTTAGCTGGTGTCTGATTGTCCCCCGCTCAGGTCAACTGAATGAGATGCAGGAACACCCTGATTGGACTCATTTCACTTGAATTGTTGGCTGCTTAAATATACCAAGGTTTCTCCTGATGCTCCATTGAACCCTGACCCCTAACCCTTACTCTAACTCTAACCCATACTAACCCATATTGGCACTTAGCTAGAGTCCCAACCCTTAATTTACTTGTTCTAAAATGGGGATTCAGGTACATCCGGACCAACACATGAATTAGGTCACAGCTCAATGCTTCCCATGAAGTCAACAGTCATAAAGTCTGGGATAGAATACAGTTACTGGCAGAGGACAAGAAGTCATGGCAACAAGTGCTGTGTGGGAGGGATGAATGTTTGATTACGCAGGTAGAGAAGGAGCGGTCCCTTTGATTTTACACCTGATCCACAGCTATTAGTGGGCACGTGCACAGATAGGGGTCTAGTTGTGCCGAGCACATGCCACTTTGCCTTCCCACTCACCAAGTGCCTTTTTTTGTTGGTGGTATATACAGTGCCGTGGTAACGTATTTGGTGGCTGTAGTGTGAGGGGATGCTTTTCTGCCTTATGACCTGAATTCTGCTCTGTATCAGATAATTCTACAGGAAAATGTCAGGCCATCAGTCTGTGAGCTGAAGCCGAAGCACAGCTAGGTCATGCAACAAGACAATGATCCAAAACACACAATTAAGTCCACATGAAAATGTCTAGAAAGCAACAAAGTTTTGGAATGTCCTAGTCAAAGTCCAGACCTAATCCCAATTGAGATGTTATGGCAGGACTTGAAATGAACAGTTCATGCTTGAAAACACACATTTCGCTGAGTTAAAGCAATTCTGCATTGACAAGAGGGCCAAAAGTCCTCCACAGCGACATGAGAGACTGATCAACAAATACAGGAAGCGTTTGGTTGGAGTAATTGCAGCTAAAGGTGTCACAACCAGTTATTGAGTGTAAGGGGGCAAACAAAAATCACACACGGGCATTGGGTGTTGCATAACTTTGTTTATTAAATACATTAAAAAAGTATGGAATTGTTGTTATTTGTTCACTCAGGTTCCTTTTATCTAATATTATGTTTTGATGGAAGATCAAAAATATGCAACAGTAGAGAAAATTAGGAAGGCGGCAATACATTTTCACAGCACGATATATATATATATATATATATATATATATATATATATATATATATATATATACAGTGCCTTGCGAAAGTATTCGGCCCCCTTGAACTTTGCGACCTTTTGTCACATTTCAGGCTTCAAACATAAAGATATAAAACTGTATTTTTTGTGAAGAATCAACAACAAGTGGGACACAATCATGAAGCGGAACGACATTTATTGGATATTTCAAACTTTTTTAACAAATCAAAAACTGAAAAATTGGGCGTGCAAAATTATTCAGACCCTTTACTTTCAGTGCAGCAAACTCTCTCCAGAAGTTCAGTGAGGATCTCTGAATGATCCAATGTTGACCTAAATGACTAATGATGATAAATACAATCCACCTGTGTGTAATCAAGTCTCTGTATAAATGCACCTGCACTGTGATAGTCTCAGAGGTCCGTTAAAAGCGCAGAGAGCATCATGAAGAACAAGGAACACACCAGGCAGGTCCGAGATACTGTTGTGAAGAAGTTTAAAGCCGGATTTGGATACAAAAAGATTTCCCAAGCTTTAAACATCCCAAGGAGCACTGTGCAAGCGATAATATTGAAATGGAAGGAGTATCAGACCACTGCAAATCTACCAAGACCTGGCCGTCCCTCTAAACTTTCAGCTCAGAGATGCAGCCAAGAGGCCCATGATCACTCTGGATGAACTGAAGACTGATCAGAGATGCAAAGCCCAAGAGCCATTTCTTAAAGATATCCCGTTTAAAGTTTGAGCCACCTCACTCTGGATGAACTGCAACAAGCAAAACGTTAGATCTCATCAGCTGATGGTGGGGAGATCTCTGTCCATAGGACAAAGATTTTTCAATTTTTTTCAGTTTTTTGATTTGTTGACAAAAAAGTTTGAAATATCCAATAAATGTCGTTCCACTTCATGATTGTGTCCCACTTTGTTGATTCTTCACAAAAAAATACAGTTTTATATCTTTATGTTTGAAGCCTGAAATGTGACAAAAGGTCGCAAAGTTCAAGGGGGCCGAATACTGAATCCATTTGAGAATCTGTGGAAAGGCACTGTGTATATAGCTGTTTTGCAAGGAGGAATGGGAAAAAAATTTCAGTCTCTTGATGCAAAATATATACATACAGTTGTGGCCAAAAGTTTTGAGAATGACACAAATATACATTTTCATGAAGTCTGCTGCCTCAGTTTGCATGATGGCAATTTGCATATACCCCAGAATGTTATGAAGAGTGATCAGATGAATTGCAATTAATTGCAAGGTCCCTCTTTGCCATGCAAATGAACTGAATCCCCCTAAAAACATTTCCACTGCATTTCAGCCCTGCCTCCAAAGGACCAACTGACATCATGTCAGTAATTCTCTCGTTAACACAGGTGTGAGTGTTGACGAGGACAAGGCTGGAGATCACTCTGTCATGCTGATTGAGTTCGAATAACAGACTGGATGTTTCAAAAGGTGGGTGGTACTTGGAATCATTGTTCTTCCTCTGACAACCATGGTTACCTGCAAGGAAACACGTGCCGTCATCATTACTTTGCACAAAAAGGGCTTCACAGGCAAGGATATTGCTGCCAGTAAGATTTCACCTAAATCAACCATTTATCCGATCATGAAGAACTTCAAGAAGAGCGGTTCAATTGTTGTGAAGAAGGCTTCAGGGCACCCAAGAAATTCCAGCAAGCACCAGGACCGTCTCCTAAAGTTGATTTAGCCGCGGGATCAGGGCACCACCAATACAGAGCTTGCTCAGGAATGGCAGCAGGCAGGTGTGAGTGCATCTGCATGCACAGTGAGGCGAAGACTTTTGGAGGATGGCCTGGTGTCAAGAAGGGCAGCAAAGAAAACACTTCTCTCCAGGAAAAACATCAGGGACAGACTGATATTCTGCAAAAGGTACAGGGATTGGACTGCTGAGGACTGGGGTAAAGTCATTTTCTCTGATGAATCCCCTTTCCAATTGTTTGGGGCATCCAGAAAAAAACTTGTCCGGAGAAGACAAGGTGAGATGTCATGCCAACAGTAAAGCATCCTGAGAACATTCAGGTGTGGGGTTTCTTCTCAGCCAAGGGAGTGGGCTCACTCACAATTTTGCCTAAGAACACAGCCATGAATAAAGAATGGTACCAACACATCCTCCGAGAGCAACTTCTCCCAACCATCCAGGAACAGTTAGGTGATGAACAACGTCTTTTCCAGCCTGATGGAGCACCTTGCCATAAGGCAAAAGTGATAACTAAGTGGCTCGGGGAACAAAACATCGATATGTTGGGTCCATGGCCAGGAAACTCCCCAGACATTAAACCCATCCTCAAGAGGAGGGTGGACAAACACAAACCCACAAAAGCTGACAAACTCCAAGCATTGATTATGCAAGAATGGGCTGCCATCAGTCAGGATGTGGCCCAGAAGTTAATTGACAGCATGCCAGGGTGGATTGCAGATGTCTTGAAAAGAAGGGTCAACACTGCAAATATTGTCAATAAAAGCCGTTGACACTTATGAAATGCTTGTAATTATAAAATATCTCGACACTGAAGAAGCAAACTTTGTGGAAATTAATATTTTTGTCATTCTCAAAGCTTTTGGCCACGACTGTATATATATATATATATATATATATATATATATATATATATATATATATATATATATATATATATATATATATATAATATATAAATAAATGTATACAGTTTTTGTCCTTGTTGTTCTGAACCCACTGCCCGCTTGTTTGCGTGATGTCAAGCTTTCAGCACTCCACTCCCACTCAGTTGGTTGAGCCTGTTGGTCTGCCCTGTACAGAGATTGTGCATGCCTGTTGTGTATGTGTTTGCGCATATTGTGTATGTGAGTTAATGTGTGAATAAGTGCTAACTGGAAGTTGCTTTCTGGTATGACCGTATTAGGAACATGAAGAGGAAGTAGCAGTGAGAGTTGGAAATGTCAGTGCACTGCGAAATACAGCATTTTTCACACCTGCAAGAGGATGTTGTTGTGGTCTACACATCCACCTCTGTAAATGTGCAAGAAACCAATAGACACACACTCCCACTTCCAAATCATAGTATACATTCATGTGAGTTTGATTAGTGACACATCCTTGCCATGACACACACACAAACTATATAGGCACAAGAACTGCAAAACTTGCAAAGCCTCGCCCAGTGGAGTTGCTCAATTCTGGAAAAGACAGAGAAGAGTCACCAGAAACTCCCTGACAGTAACATGAGTGACAGACGAGCTACACTTAAAGAGACCATAAAGACAAAGACTAACAAGTTAATTACCATGCGTCAATCCAAGACATAATAGAGAATAGACTACCAAGGCGAACAAGTTACGATGAGGCAACACAGTTCATAATATATGTTTTAAAACAATTCTGTGAGGACATGCTATCAAAATGACTGCTGGTAACATTCCCTGGAGCCTGAAGATGATGTTAAGAGGATTGACAGCCGGTGGCTACTGTGTGGGACGGAGAGATCATGACATGACATGCGTTTATGTTTTGTCTTGTTTTCGTCTTAAGATAATCGTGAGTGGTGTTCACTTGAAGAATGTTACACACACATAGGCACACTGAATTGGGTGCAATTACGAGTTGCATTCAGTTGAACAATGTTACGCACACTGATGATATGGTACACTGGATTTCCCTCCACCTCTGCTCTGTGTTGATAATTGCTGTACTAACGCACAAATCGCTATTCATGATTGATGCAGCATTAAGAGTGTGTCAGATAGAGATATGATGGCTTCTTTACTTTTCATTCAACATGCCAAATTAACTTTAGCCACCTTTAGCCACCGTTGATGACCACATTGTTCCTTCGTCCTAGTGCTGGAGACCCGCTTTTTTACAGCCCAGTACTAACTCACCTGATTCAACTAATCAATTATTCATCAAACCCTTGATTAGATGAATCTGGTGTGTTAGTACTGGGTGTTGTGTTATGCCGTGTTGATCTCCAGAACCTGGACTGGGCCTCTAGTGCTCTGGGTCTCTAGTGCTCTGGGTCTCTAGTGAAAGTAACATATTCTTATCTCTATCCAGTGAAAGTGGGATTATGTTTGACTGTGTAATTTAGTCTTCATACTGCCCTATTTGTTGTACAGTCAGTAACATTAACGGTGAATCCCAAACCAGCCCCTCGCCTCTGCCAACTCGTTCAGGGGGCCCTCCGTTGTCATGTGTTGGTGAAGAAACTCTTGAGGTTGACTTATAGAGTGGTGAGGAGATCAATAAACCCATCAATCTCTGGACACACTCATGACTTCTCCACAAACGGGCATGAAATTCAAATGGCATTAAATTCAAATTCCCCTGTTGTTTTACAAGATATAAACCTCAGAAATAGTTCAACATTTAATTTGGGAGGTATTTAATTTGTTTTATGTGTCAAGCCTCGAAATCAGACACAAACACAGGTATCAATTCCTGTGTGTATCAAATCAAAAGCTATTTTTCAGTCTCTCGGTCCTAGTTCTGATGCACCTGTACTGACCTCGCCTTCTGGATGGTAGCGGGGTGAACAGACAGTGGCTCGTGTGGTTGTTGTCCTTGATGATCTTTTTGGCCTTCCTGTGACATCGGGTGCTGTAGGTGTCCTGGAGGGCAGGTAGTTTGCCCCTGGTGATGCGTTGTGTAGACCGCACCACCCTCTGGAGAGGCCTGCGGTTGTGGGCGGTGCAGTTGCCATACCAGGTGGTGATACAGCCCGACAAGATGCTCTCAATTGTGCATCTATAGACGTTTGGGAGGGTTTTAGGTGACAAGCCACATTTCTTCAGCCTCCTGAGGTTGAAGAGGAGCAATTGCGCCTTCTTCACCACACTGTCTGTGTGGGTGGACCATTTCAGTTTGTCTGTGATGTGTACGCCGAGGAACTTGAAACTTGAGTGAGAGGTTGTTTTCCTGACCACACTCTGAGTGCCCTCACCTCCTCCCTATAGGCTGTCTCGTCGTTGATGATGATCAAACCTACTACTGTTGTGTCGTCTGCAAACTTGATGATCGAGTTGGAGGTATGCATGGCCACGCAGTCATGGGTGAACAGGGAGTACAGGGAGTACAGGAGGGGGCTGAGCACGCACCCTTGTTGAGGATCAGTTAAGTGGAGATGTTGTTTCCTACCTTCAACACCTGGGGGCGGCTCGTCAGGACGTCCAGTACCCAATCACACAGGGCGGGGTTAAGGCCCAGGGCCCCAAGCTTAATGATGAGCTTGGAGGGTACTATGGTGTTGAATGCTGAGCTGTAGTCAATGAACAGCATTCTTACATAGGTATTCGTCTTGTCCAGATGGGATATGGCAGTGTGCAGTGTGATGGCGATTGCATCGTCTGTGGAGCTATTGGGGCGGTATACAAATTGCAGTGGGTCTAGGGTGACAGGTAAGGTGGAGGTGATATGATCCTTGACTAGTCTCTCAAAGCACTTCATGGTGACAGAAGTGGGTGCTCCGGGGTGATAGTCATTCATTTCAGTTACCTTTGCCTTCTTGGGTACAGGAACAATGGTGGCCATCTTGAAGCATGTGTGTACAGCAGACTGGGATAGGGATAGGGAGATGTGTGTTTGTGTGCGTGCGTGCATATGCGCATGTGGGAAAACGTGGGCGCAAGTGGAAAAAACCCCCACATTGACTCACCCAGAAACGCCAATGCCATCCTCCTCTCTTTCATGACAATTACAGTACACGCTGTCATACCGTACACGCTTTTAGTTTTTATTGTCCTAGGCTGCCTAGCTAAAATGCTTGCTCGTTAGCCTACACATCTAGCTACAAATTTGATTGATTGATTTGATTGATTGATTGATTGATTGATTGATTGATTGATTGACAAATTGAACTTCCATCCTCTCAGGCCAGGGGCATAATGTATGAATTTATCTTTAGATCAGACTTGCCGTTGAAATCATTGGCCAGTACGGACAATTAAGTGAAACCACACGTCCAAATCCCTATCTCCATTCATGGCTAATTTAGGAAAGGGACGATTTTAGCTAGCTAGCTAGCCACTGGAGAACAACGACACAACGAGATGCAACAATTCATTCATTTTTTTGTAAATTACATTTGGCTTTTGTAAATAACGTTCAAAATAAATAAATTACGTTTGCTCTTGTGATTGGTGTAAAGCCAAATCCAAACGGTGTTCCCTTGACCTTTTGTTTTGATGCGCCAGGACCATTCACAGTTGAGCTCCCTCAGTTTAGCTCAAAGCAGATTGGCTACTATTTAACTATTATTTTAACTACTAACTACTATTTTTATCATTCAGTGCTACAGGTGGCAACAATGTCATACTCTTTTTAACCAGACAACATCAGATAGATGGCCTACACATACTGAGACAGAGGGGTCGCTGTTTTTCTCCCTCAGATGCTTTTTCCGTTGAGATACATTCAGCCTCTTGAGAATTGAAGGAAATCTAGAAAACACAGAGACGAAAGACATATACTGTATATATATTTTTTGTCAATTCTTTGGGGAAGCCTGGCTTCCTTTGGCATCCATGAATATATGCCACTGTGAGTGACCAACACTTTACACTCATATACTTTTCCGTGGCTACAGCTAGAGATGCAAGTGTCATTTGGTTAGCTAACAAGAAATGTGAATTGCTTTGCTAGCTAGCTAGCTATGTTGAATTTCAACAGCATATTTCTTAGTTGTCAATCAAATGTATATGGCATTGATCAAATGGGTGGGCAGGCAAGTTCCCATTCAGTTGTCAAAACGTGGGTTGGGACAAGCATGCACTGGCAGGCAGTCTGCAGAAAGACGAGCAGGCTGCTATTTCAGTGCAAATTTGACGGCCAACTAGCTTAAAACGTTTGAGAGGGTTATTCTAATGGTCCCTCATTAGATTTGAGCTTATCTCGCATTAGTTGTTGATCATGTTGTTGTTGATGTGTATAGGTAACTGAGGGAGAGAGCCTACATTTTCATAGTGGTTTGATCAATAGAACTTTGAAGTTCCCAAATGTAAGAGGACCCATGGTATTTACATATTTGCAGAAATCCATTCAGGTGCACTTGTTGCTTTTGGCGAAGGCAATTGCGTTCTAATGATCTAAAGTTGCGCTGTTGCTATTGCCTGTAAGCACACAGTCCAGTTCAAAGAGAGTGATGGCAGGCTTTTGTGGCAAATGGCTTATTTGCACATAGGCCTTCTGTAGCTCTGATTGGAAATGGCGCACCGGTTTGTATAGACTCCAGTTCTGGACAAAACAGATGTTTTATTTACTGCAGTGTCTATTAATTGTCCAAACAAAAGGCCGCTTTCCAACTCTATACTGCTATAAAATATTCACAAATACCGTATTATATGTCATTCCCAAACATTCTATGAATTTATGAAAATGTGAAAATGACCATTTCTACAATAAGTGCTCGCTTTCAAAACATGTTAAAAAAAAGTGTCATATTCTTCCTGGGTGTATATGAACAGATTTTGTTAAAGGTTAACACCGGAGCCTGCTGGCTTGGTCGAAGTGGGTATTGGAGGGTCTAATTAGCCCCTATACCCTCGATAATTTTCACTCCTTTGGCTTTGGAACACTTATGCACAGGGTTGGGTAGGTTACTTTCTAAAAGTAATCCGTTACAGTTACAAGTTACCTGTCCAAAATTGTTATCAGTAACGTAACTTTTGGATTATCCAAACTCAGTAACGTAATCTGATTACATTCCATTACTTTTAGATTACTTTCCCCTTAAGAGGCATTAGAAGAAGACAAAAATGTATGTTACCAATTGAACGACATCTATTGCAGGATAAATCAATGTTAAGGTTGGCCATATATGGATGTTACATTTTAGGTTTTTTCTAACCCATCACTTTCTACTACATGTAATAATATGATTAAATTATATCTTTACATTAAAAACCAAAGTATATCAGAATTCCACTCATTCCAATAAATGTTATACCCCTTGATCTTCAAGAATAGGACTTGGAAATATGGAAGTATAGATTAGCCAAATTGTTTTACCTGAGCATGACCCCAAAACGAAGGACTTATTAGCCAGCCCTACTCTGTTGCTTATGATTTTGTTGTCATGGAGGACTGATTGGGCTCATTGATTCGAATTGAAAAATAAATGCTGTGCTCATGGAATGGCATGCTTTGCCAAGAGTGTGCAAAGCTGTCATCAAGGCAAAGTGTGGCTACTTTGAAGAATCTCAAATATAAAATATATGTTGATTTGTTTAACACTTTTTTGATGTCTTCACTATTATTCTCCAATGTAGAAAATAGTAAAAATAAAGAAAAACCCTTGAATGAGTAGGTGTGTCCAAACTTTTGACTGGTACTGTATATATAATGTATAAGTCCAAAAATAGATGTAGCAACTACAGATTGCCCCTTTTAAGTCTATCAAAAGTGTGCAAGTTTGAGCATGTGTCCATTAGGCCTTTGGATTTATTTTTTTATCGGCATGAATTAGATTGAGCAATAAAATCCCCACTTTCTTTCCATAGGCTTGGATCCACAATATGCAGCTGTTGCAAGAGCAAATGTTTCACTGTCTGTCCACTGGTTTCAAAAACAATGACTGATAGGCAGCTTAAACTTTTTGAATTCAAGCATTATTTGGTTCAAATACACATTTAGATTTGTGAACAGCCATTCACAACAACCACAATCCGTAAGTCGCAAACAGCTATATAGGTATCAATAATAAGTGATATCCGTATCACCGTAGACTACACAACTACTGTCATCCTTACCTCCAAGTGTTTATTCAAATTGGATAATCTTTGGATGCCGACAGCAGTCGCACCATTGGAAGACATGGCTTGGACTGTAGCCTACAAAAGCCCATTCCTGCTCTTTGCCCACGACCCATCAACACATTTTGTGTGTCATCAAGTCTCTGACTTGTGGTCAGACTCACTTATGAGGAACAAATGTATATTTGCTCCTTTTTTCTGATTTGAATGTCATTGAGAAAACAGAGAAGTGTCAAATCATATTTTGTAAACATAATTTCTGAATTTAAAAGTTATCCTCAAAGTAATCATCTAGTTTTTCAAAAGTATCGGTAATCTGATTACAATATTTTTACTGGTAACGTAACAGATTACAGTTACCGTTTTTTGTAATCCCTTACATGCACCGGATTACATGTAATTCGTTGCTCCCCAAGTTTATGCATATGGCGAAAGTGCGCGTGAACGTACAAATGGAGGGCGGAGGGGGAAAGGGGAAGGGACCGGTTTGGAATTCAGCATAATGAACACCTTTAGAACAATGGAGCCTGTTATGTGGAAACAAAACGAGTTCAGCTGGTGTCAGGTTCTCAGTCATAACCCGACCAGTCGAGAGAAGGTCATCAAGGACCTCAGCCACCCGAGCCACAGCCTGTTTACCCCATTTACCATCCAGAAGGCGAGGTCAGTACAGGTGCATCAAAGCTGGGAAAGAGAGACTGAAAAACAGCTTTTATCTCAAGGCCATCAGACAGTTAAATAGTCACCACTAGCCAGTCTCCACCCAGTACCGTGCCCTGAACTTTACTCATTGTCAATAGTCGGCTAACACCCTTTACTCAACCCTGCACCTTAGAGGCTCCTATGTACATAGTCATGGAATACTGGTCTCTTTAATAATGTTTACATACTGTTTTACCCACTTTATATGTATTGTATTCCTGTCAAGGCCTATCCTATTTAACTATTGCTTTACATATACTATTCTATCCTATGTATTCTACAGATATACAACATATTCTATCCATATACAGTCCATAATGTCTATACATCCCATTATATACATATACATTTATACTTCGGACTCCGAAGTACTTAGGACTTGCTCTTCCTAATATTTCTACATTTCTTTATTACATTATTTTACTTTTTAGATTTGCGTGTATTGTTGTATATTGTTAGATATTACTGCACTGTTGGAGCACAAACATTTCTCTACACCCCAACAACATCTGCTAAATATGTGTATGTGACCAATACATTTGATTTGATTTGAGACCAGAACAACCAGTCTGAGAAATGAGACGAGAAGAGACTGACTGACACATCTCACCTGCTTACACTGAAAGTTGACAACACCACTGCAGACAGACCTGCAGACCTACAAACAGACAGACAAAAAGACATGCTGCTTCACTCTAATGACTTGGTCTGACCTACACTAGCATAGCTGTAATGTCTAAATCATTTTAGAATTACAGGGTTTCACCTATTCCGTAATCTGAGAATCTGGAAAAACTGGATAGAATAGTAATGTTTTATCTTCTATTGGCAGATTGTCCCAATGATAAGAGATAAAGAGAATACCTTCCAACTCTAACATGAATGTACAGAACCAGGCCTGAAATCTACACTGAGTATGCCAAACATTAAGAACACCTGCTCACTTCAATCAGTGTAGATGAAGGGGAGAAGACAGGTTAAAGAAGGATGTTTGAGCCTTGAGACAATTGAGACATTGATTGTATGTGTGCCATTCAGAGGGTGAATGGGCAAGACAAAATATTGAAGTGCCTTTGAACAGGGTATGGTAGTAGGTGCCAGGCGCACCAGATTGTGTCAAGAACTGCAACACTGCTGTTTTTCATGCTCAACAGTTTCCCGTGTGTATCAAGAATGGCCCACCACCCAAAAGACCCCCAGGAAACTTGACACAACTGTGGAAAGCATTGGAGTCAACATTGACCAGCATCCCAGTGGAATGCTTTCGACACCTTGTAGAGTCCATGCCCCGACAAATTGAGGCTGTGGGGGGGAAATGAGGGGGGGCCTCAATATTAGGAATGTGTTCCTAATGTTTGGTATACTCAGTGTATTTAGCTTATTGTTTAAAAAAAATACCAGTCAAGTACCAGTCAAAAGTTTGCCACACCTACTCATTCAAGGGTTTTTATTTATTGTTACTATTTTCTACATTGTAGAACAATAGTGAAGACATCAAAACTATGAAATAACATACAGTGGCCAGAACCAGTATGTGAACTCTTTGGAATTATCTGGATTTCTGCATAAATTGGTTATAAAATGTCATAACCTGGAGTCCAATCATTGCGACGAGATTGGAGATGTTGGTTAGAGCAGCCCTGACCTATAAAAAACTCACAAAATTTGAGTTTGCTATTCACAAGAAGCATTGCCTGATGTGAACCATGCCTCAAACAAAAGAGATCTCAGAAGACCCAAGATAAAGAATTGTTAACTTGAATAAAGCTGGAAAGGGTTACAAAAGTACCTCTAAAATCCTTGATGTTCATCAGTCCACAGTAAGACAAATTGTCTATAAATGGAGAAAGTTCAGCACTGTTGCTACTCTCCCTAAGAGTGGCCGGCCAACGAAGATGACTGCAAGAGCACCGTGCAGAATGCTCAATGAGGTTAAGATGAATCTTAGAGTGTCAGCTAAAAACTTACAGAAATCTCTGGAACATGCTAACATCTCTGTTGACGAGTCTACGATACATAAAACCCTAAACAAGAATGTTCATGGGAGGGCACCATGGAAGAAGCCACTGCTGTCCAAAAGAAACCATTGCTGCACATCTGAAGTTTGCAAAAGATCATCTGGATATTCCACAGCGCTTCTGGCAAAATATTCTGTGGACAGATTAAACTAAAGTTGAGTTGTTTGGAAGGAAGGAACACACAACACTATGTGTGGAGAAAAAGAAGGCACAGCACACCAACATCAATCTCATCCAACTATAAAGTATGGTGAAGGGAGCATCATGGTTTGGGGCTGCTTTGCTGCCTCAGGGCCTGGACAGCTTGCTATCATAGATGGAAAAATTAATTCCCAAACTTTATCAAGACATTTTGCAGGAGAATGTAAGGCTACCTGTCCGCCAATTGAAACTCAACAGAAGTTGGGTGATGCAATAGGACAACGACCCAAAACACAGAAGTAAATCAACAACAGAATGACTTTAACAGAAGAAAATACACCTTCTGGAGTGGCCCAGTCAGAGTTCTGACCTCAACCCGATTTAAAATGCTGTGGTATGACCTCGAGAGTGGTTCACACCAGACATCCTAAGAATTTTGCTGAACTGAAACAGTTTTGTAAAGATGAATGGTCCAAAATTCCTCCTGACCATGATGAAGGTCTGATCCGCAACTACAGAAAACATTTGGTTGAGTTTATTGCTGCCAAAGGAGGGTCAACCAGTTATTAAATCCAAGGTTCAACCTACACTGTGAATGTTTACACAGTGTGTTCAATAAAGACATGAAAAAGTATAATTGTTTGTGTGTTATTAGTTGAAGCAGATTGTGTTTGTCTATTGTTGTGACTTAGATGAAGATCATATCAAATTTATGCAGAAATCCAGGTCATTCCAAAGGGTTCACATACTTTTTCTTGCCACTGTATATATGGAATCATGTGGTATCCAAAAAAGTGTAAAACAAATATATTTTATATTTGAGACTCTTCAAAGTAGCCACCCTTTGCCTTGATGACAGCTTTGCACACTCATGGCATTCTCTCAACCAGCTTAACCTGGAATGCTTTTCCAACAATCTTGAAGGAGTTTCCACATATACTGAGCACTTGTTGGCTGCTTTTCCTTCCCTCTGCAGTCCAACTCATCCCAAACCATCTCAAGTGGGTTGAGGTCGGGTGATTTGTGGAGGCCAGGTCATCTGATACAGCACTCCATCTCCTTCTTGGTCAAATAGCCCTTACACAGCCTGGATGTATGTTGGTTCATTGTCCTTTTGAAAAACAAATGATAGTCCCACTAAGCGCAAACCAGACGAGATGGCGTATTGCTGCAGAATTCTGTTGTAGCCATACTGGTTAGGTGTGCCTTGAATTCTAAATAAATCACTGACAGTGTCACCAGCAAAGCACCCCCACACCATCACACCTCCTCCTCCATGCTTCAAGGTGGGAACCACACATGCAGAGATCATCCGTTCACCTACTCTGCGTCTCACAAAGAAACAGCTGTTGGAACCAAAAATCTCAAATTTGGACTCATCATACCAAAGGACAGATGTCCATTGCTCGTGTTTTTTGGCCCAAGCAATTCTCTTATTATTATTTGTGTCCTTTAGTAGTTTTTTTTCTTCCAATTCGACCATGAACCATCATGCGGTCTCCTCTGAACAGTTGATGTTGAGATATGTCTGTTACTTGAACTCTGTGAAGCATTTATTTGGGCTGCAATCTAAGGTGCAGTTAACTCCAATGAACTTATCCTCTGCAACAGAGGTATCTCTGGGTCTTCCTTTCCTGTGGCGGTCCTCATGAAAGCCAGTTTCATCATAGCCCTTTATGTTTTTTTGAGCTGCACTTGAAGACACTTTCAAAGTTCTTGAAATTTTCCGGAATGACTGACTTTCATGTCTTAAAGTAATAATGATCTGTCGTTTCTCTTTGAGATGTTCTTGCCATAATATGGACTATATTCTGTATACCACCCTTACAACTGATTGGCTCAAACACATTAAGAAGGAAAGAAATTCCACAAATTAACTTCTAACATGGCACACCTGTTAATTGAAATGCATTCCAGGTGACTACCTCATGAAGCTGGTTGAGAGGATGCCAAGAGTGTGCAAAGCTGTCGAGACAAATGGTGGCTACATTGAAGAATCTCAAATATAAAATATGTTTTGATTTGTTTAACACATTTTTTTGTTTACTACATGATTCCATATGTGTTATTTCATAGTTTTGATGTCTTCACTATTATTCTACAATGTAGAAAATAGTCCAAAATAAAGAAAAGCCCTTGAAAGAGTAGGTGTGTCCAAACTTTTGACTGGTACTGTATGTCTGGCCTGATGTAGCTAGAGGCATGCAAGCGATCATCATAGTGAAACTGTGCCAGGGTCCTGGACAGTGGTGTAAAGTACTTAAGTAAAAATACTTTAAAGTACTACTTAAGTATGTTTTTTGGTATCTGTATTTTAATTTTCTATTCATATTTTTGACTACTTTTATTTTTACTTCACTGCATTCCTAATAATGCACTTTTTACTTCATACATTTTCCGTGACACTCCAAAGTAATTGTTACATTTTGAATGCTTAACAGGACAGGACAAGGTCCAATTCATGCACTTATCGAGTGAACATCCCTGGTCATCCCTACTGCCTCTGATCTAGCGGACTCACTAAACACAAATGCTTCATTTGTAAATGATGTCTAAGTGTTGGAGTCTGCCTCTGGCTATCCATAAATTAATAAACCCCAAGAAAAGAGTGCTGTCTGGTTTGTTTAATATAAGGAATTTGTAATGATTTATACTTTTACTTTTGATACTTAATTAAGTATATTTTAGCAATTATATTTTCTTTTGATACTTAAGTATATTTAAAAAGCAATACTTTTAGACTTTCACTAAAATAGTATTTTACTGGGTGACTTTCACTTTTACTTGAGTAATTTTCTATTAAGGTATCTTTACTTTTACTCAAGTGTGACAATTGGGTACTTTTTCCACCACTGGTCCTGGCATTCTGCCCAGACAGAGAGCGAGACATTCAGGACTGCTCACTCGGACCCAGTGATGTACTGGGCAGTACGCACTACCATCTGTAGCACCTTTCGGTCAGATGCTGAGCAGTTGCAATACCAAGTGTTGAAGTGGTGAAGTCAGGATTCTCTCAATGGTGCAGCTGTAGAACCTTTTGGGAATCATGAGGTCCCATGCCAAATAATTTCAGCCTCCTGAGGGGGAATAGGCTTTCATGCACTCTTGGCGACTGTCTTGGTGTGTTTGGACCATGATTGATCCTGAGTGATGTGCACACCAAGGAACTTGAAACTCTCGACCTGCTCCACTACAGCCCTGTCTGTGAATGGGGGTTTGTGTGGTCCTCCTTGTAGTCAACAGACAGCTCCTTTGTCTTGCTCTTGTTGAGGGAGAGGTTGTAGACCTGACACCCCACTTCTAGGCATCTGATCTCGTTCCTATAGGCTGTCTCATCGTCGTCTGTGATCAGGCCTACCATCGTCGTGTCTTTGGCAAACTTAATGATGGTGTTGGAGTTGTGAGTGGCCACGCAGTCGTGGGTGAACAGGGAGTACAGGAGGGGACTAAGCACATGCCCCTGAGGGGCCGCCATGTTGAGGGTCAGCGTGGCGAATGTGTTGTTGCATACCCTTACCACCTTAGGCAGGTTACCAACCCTAACCTCTGAACCCAGCCTCCAAGATGCTCACACCCACATGCACTCCACACACACACAAACAAGCATTACCTCAACCCTTTGCTTTCCACTCTACTTATGGTATTGCGTAACAGCATCCCGGCACTGTAAACTAAGACCAACCCTCCTCTTCTGTAGAAACAGCCACCACAATTGCTGTCGTAACACTATTGTTGTCCCCCTATTTTACCTGTCTGCCAGGATTAGCACACAGTTTTGGGAAAAAGGTTCCTCTTTCATCCCTCGGTTCCCACAGGCCCTCAGAGGGGGGTAAGATTACAAAAGCATCATAATTTAGGGGGAGGAATATTTCTGTGAAACTCTGCGAGGTGTGAAAGGAATGGGTTACTCTAGAGGCCTGGGCGGTGAGACCTGAGATGGAGATACTGAGACGAACAATGTATTATTCCTTAATATGATACGACTGAGCGCTTCTTTTGTGTACCTCTTTGTTAATATATGCCGGAGTGTTTCTTTTTATATCCACTTCTGGGATGCAATACTATAGTGAATAATGACATGGGGTTTTAGATTTGCATTTACAGTAACACACACAACACTGTTGATCTGATTCCCGTCATTTGACAGGGAGTCCACGAAATGTTGTAAGCATGTACACAGAAATGACTGACACAATAGGACAATAGTAAAACCTAATAATTCATAGAATGGGACTTATTGAATCTAATGACTTTGGAGAGGAAACCAGGGTTCGATTTACACACTAAAAAAGAGTGGGTTGGACCAACATGAACAGTTATGGGGGTGGAAACTAATACTTTCAACACTTCCCACTGGGCACAGATGTCAATTCAACATCTATTCTATGTTGGTTCCACGTAATTTCATTGAAATTTCATTGAAATTACATGGAAACAACATTGATTCAACCAGTTTGTGCCCAGTGGGTTAACACCTCAGACAAAATGAGAAGCCTGAATTAAAACAGTAAGTAAACACATCATGACAGTGATTGGGAATGTCATCCACCAAGAGCATCTGTGTTTAATATCATCTATCTATCTATCAACTGTTTCGCAAGTGCAACAAAGAGAAACAAAGCTACCATGTGTACAATTTCTTCCAAAACATTGTGTTTTCATCACAACCCATTCACAACAGACTACCTGTATGTGTTTTTGAATGTCAACGCTGATCGATGCCTTTCTTGTCACGTTCTGACCTTAGTTCTTTTGTTATGTCTTTGTTTTAGTATGGTCAGAGCGTGAGTTGGGTGGGTTGACTATGTTAGTTTTTCTATGATTTGCTATTTCTGTGTTTGGCCTGGTATGGTTCTCAATCAGAGGCAGCTGACAATCGTTGTCCCTGATTGAGAACCATATTTAGGTAGCATGTTTTCTATTGTGTTTGGTGGGTGATTATTTTCTGTTTTCTGTTGTGTGTCGAGCCAGAACTGTTTTCAGTCTTTGTGTGTCTACACCAGACAGAACTGTTCCGGTTGTTTCTTAGTTGTTTTGTTATTCAGTGTTCCGTTTACTTTATTAAAAAGATGAACACGTACCACGCTGCGCTTTGGTCCTCACCTTCTTCCACCGACGACGACCGTTGCATCTCTACTGAATGGCACCATGTGCCATATTGAAATATTGTTGTCGCGACTGAAACTGGTGTTGAAACTGTTGTAGAGATGGTTTAAAATGGCTTCTCATTGTCCTAACCTGTATTCTGATTCTAAAACAGAAATGTGACAGAGACCAAAATATTTTTTTGTGTGTCTGCATAACCCATAAATCCCAGTGAGAGACACAAAACGAGCAGCAGATAGGATCACTGTCAGGCCACAGTGACCAGGAAAAGTCTGTGTTTGTCTGAGAGTGTCTGTTCACAAAGCCGGAGCGGGACCAGGTATTGTGGCTTCACCTCTATGGGAGATGGCACATCATACGCTTGGAGCACTATGCAGTACGTCTTAGGGTTATTCATTATTCATTATGTCATTCACCAGACAGGGTGACAAACTTAATATATGTAGGTACATGACATGACAAATGGGTCTCTAACACAAGAGGCATTGATTCATCTAATGTTACCACGTTTCCATCCACAGTTTTTATGCGAGCAAAGTCATACCGTATCACGACAGCTGTGACAGAAACAGGAAGTTTCGGTACAATTTTATAAATACCGATGGATCTTGTAGTGTCGGTAAATGTAATTATGCGAGACATGGTGGTGGAAACGCCTTTATGTGCAAATATTGATATAACAGCCATCATGAGATGATATGGTGTGTGGTCCTCCTCCTACTGAAAAACCAATTGTCCCGGTGGATATATTATCGAATAGATATTTGAAAAACACCTTGAAGATTGATTATAAACAACGTTTGCCATGTTTCTGTCGATATTATGGAGCTAATTTTGAATATTTTTCGGGGTTTTCGTGACTGCAATTTCCAGTCGATTTCTCAGCCAAACGTGAAGAACAAACGGAGCTATTTCGCCATTTTTGGAAAAAAGGAACATTGGCTATCTAACTGGGAGTCTCGTGAGTGAAAACATCCGAAGCTCATCAAAGGTAAACGATTTAATTTGATTGCTTTTCTGATTTCCGTGACCAAGTTACCTGCTCCTAGCTGGACAAAATGCTATGCTAGGCTATCGATAAACTTACACAAATGCTTGTCTAGCTTCGGCTGTAAAGCATATTTTGAAAATCTGAGATGACAGGGTGATTAACAAAAGGCTAAGCTGTGTCTCAATATATTTCACTTGTGATTTTCATAATAGGAATATTTTCTAGGAATATTTATGTCCGTTGCGTTATGCTAATTAGTGTCAGTCGATGATTACGCTCCCGGACCCGGGATGGGGAGTCACTAGGTTAATACATTTATTCCTCTGATAAAAGATTACTAACTGTTTTACGTATATCATATGCCTCATAACATCCTCTCTTTGTCTCTTTGTCTTTTGTTTTTTGAACGATTTACAGGCAATAAATCAAAAAGGGGATTATTTTGAAGGAGAGACCTTGGCTGACATTCCATCTATACCATCACAACGTTCCTCAACGTTTACACAATGATTGACATTGGCATGCTGAATGGTTTAGAAAATCTTCGGACAATGTTTGTCCCCAGATCCAGGTGTCCTGTTCTGTGTATATTCTGCCACCGCTTGTTTTTCACCAACTCGTCCTGCAACACAACCTGTCCAGAGTTTACGCAGAGTAGTTGACCTGGGTAGTTTCTCCAAATGGCATCCTTTCAAAGCGTTTAGCGTTGAATAATGTGCATAATGTGCATAATGGTTTCCTGCAGCTGCACTCTGGATGTAGGTTGGGGCCAATCCACCACTCTCACATTTTCAGCATCCATTTGAACATTCCCTTCAGCGATGACGTATCCCAGAAAGGAGAGAGTGGAGCGGTGGAATTCCCACTTCTCTGCTTTCATGAACAACTGGTTCTCTAGGAGACGCTGAAGGATTTGTCGGACATGGAGGACGTGTTCTTGAGCAGAATGGGTGAAAACAAGGATGTCATCAAGGTAGACAACACAAATTGATTCAACATGTCACGGAGCACATTGTTGACCAGGGCCTGGAACACTGCGGGAGCGTTGGTCCAAACGGCATGATCAAGTACTCATAGTGTCCACTAGATGTGTTGAAGGCCGTCTTCCACTCGTCTCCTTCACTTATCTGAACTAAGTAGTAGGCATTCCGAAGCTTCAACTTGGAAAAGATGGTGGCCCCCTGGAGAGGTTCGAAAGCCAGGGAGAGGACTGGTAGAGGGTAATGATTCTTAACCGTGTTGTCATTGAGGCCCTGGTAGTCGATACATGGACACAGGTTCTTGTCCTTTTTTCCAACAAGAAGAAACCTGTGCCAGCAGTGGAGGCAGAAGGACTAATGCTCCCAGCAGACAGAGAGTCCTCAATGTACTCCTCCATGGCCCTGGTCTCAGGGCCAGGCAGGGAATATAGCTGCCCACGAGGAGTTGTTTTATAAAAGATAAATATTTCACCTTTATTTAACTAGGCAAGTCAGATAAGAACAAATTCTTCTTTACAATGACGGCCTACATAAAGGCAAAAGACCTCTTGCGGGGACGGGGGCTGGGATTAAAATGAATAAATAAATAAAATAACATAAATATAGGACAAAACACATCACGACAAAAGAGACAAAACAACACTACAGAAAGAGAGACCTGAGACAACAACATAGCAAGGCAGTCACACATGACAACACAGCATGGTAGCGACACAACATGACAACTACATGGTAGCAACACAACATGGTAGCAGCACAAAACATGGTACAAACATTATTGGGCACAGGCAACAGCACAAAAGGCAAGAAGGTAGAGACAACAATACATCACGCAAAGCAGCCACAATTGTCAGTAAGAGTGTCCATAATTGAGTTTTTGAATTAAGAGTTTGAGATAAAACTGTCCAGTTTGAGTGTTTGTTGCAGCTCATTCCTGTCGCTAGCTGCAGCGAACTGAAAAGACGAGCGACCCAGGGATGTGTGTGCTTGGGGACCTTTAACAGAATGTGACTGGCAGAAGAGGTGTTGTTTGTGGAGGATGAGGGCTGCAGTAGATAACTCAGATAGGGGGGAGTGAGGTCTAAGAGGGTTTTATAAATAAGCATCAACCAGTGGGTCTTGCGACGGGTATACAGAGAAGACCAGTTTACAGAGGAGTATAGAGTGCAGTGATGTGTCCTATAAGGAGCATTTCTGGCAAATCTGATGGCCGAAATGTAAAGAACATCTAGCCGCTCGAGAGCACCCTTACCTGCTGATCTATAAATTATGTCTCCGTAATCTAGCATGGGTAGGATGGTCATCTGAATCAGGGTTAGTTTGGCAGCTGGGGTGAAAGAGGAGTGATTACGATAGAGGAAACCAAATCCAGATTTAACATTAGCCTGCAGCTTTGATATGTGCTGAGAGAAGGACAGTGTACCGTCTAGCCATACTCCCAAGTACTTGTATGAGGTGACTACCTCAAGCTCTAAACCCTCAGAGGTAGTAATCACACCAGTGGGGAAAGGGGCATTCTTCTTACCAAACCACATTACCTTTGTTTTGGACGTGTTCAGAACAAGATTAAGGGTAGAGAAAGCTTGTTGGACACTAAGAAAGCTTTGTTGTAGAGTATTTAACTTTTTGGGGATTTGGGGCAGCATTCTGAATTTTGGATTGAAAGCGTGCCCAAAGTAAACTGCCTGCTACTCAGGCCCAGAGGCTATAATGTGCAAATAATTGGTGGATTTGTATAGAAAACATTCTAAAGTTTCCAAATCTGTTACAATAATGTCTGTGAGTATAACGGAACTGAAATGGCAGGTGAAAACCTGAGGAAAATCCATCCAGGAAGTGCTATTATTTTGAAATAGGTGTTTTTCCATTGAAAGCCTATCCACCATTTAAAGTGATGGGACCCAGATTCTGTTCCCTATGGCTTCCACTAGCTGTGAACAGTCTTTAGACATTGTTTCAGGCCTTTATTCTGAAAAATTAGGGAGAATGAGCAGTTTCAGTGGAAAGTCCCCAACCTGTTTGGTGCACAATCCCGAGAGCGCGCCTTTCTTGTTTTTCTTTTATATTGACGACGCTATTGTCTGATTGAAATATTATTGATTATTTAGGCTAAAAACAACCTCAGGATTGATTATAAACATCTTTTGACATGTTTCTACGAACTTTACGGATACTATTTGGAATTATCATCTGCCTCTTGTGACCGCATTTGAGCCATTGGATTACTGAACAAGACGCGCCAACAAAATGGAGGTTTTTGGATATAAAGAGGGACTTTATCGAACAAAACGAACATTGATTGTGTAACTGGGAGTCTTGTGAGTGCAACCATACGAAGATCATCAAAGGTAAGTGATTCATTTTATTGCTATTTCTGACTTTCGTGACTAATCTACTTGGCTGCTAACTGTTTGTAATGTTTTGTGTGCTGAGTACTGTCCTCAGATAATCGCATGGTTTGCTTTCGCCGTAAAGCCTTTTTGAAATCTGACATGACACAACAAGTTAAGCTTAATTTTGATGTATTGCACTTGTGATTTCATCAACATTAAATATTTATAGTAATTTAATTTGAATTTGGAGCTCTGCAATTTCACCGGATGTTATCGAGGTGGGACGCTAGCATCCCACTGATCCATAAGAAGGAGGGGCCAGCTGAGTATAAAATTGTATCATCTGCACATAAATGGATGAGAGAGCTTCCTACTGCCTGAGCTATGTTGTTGATGTAAATTGAGAAGAGCATGGGGCCTAGGATTGAGCCTTGGCATACTCCCTTGGTTACAGGCAGTGGCTGAGACAGCAGATTTTCTGACTATATACACTTCACTCTTTGAGAGAGGTAGTTAGTAAACCAGGCCAAAGACCCCTCAGCGACACCAATATTCCTTAGCTGGCCCACAAGAATGGAATGGTCTACCGTATCAAAATCTTTGGCCAAGTCAATAAAAATAACAGCACAACATTGCTTGAATCAAGGGCAATGGTGACGTCATTGAGGACCTTTAAGGTTGCAGTGACATATCCATAACCTGAGCGGAAACCAGATTGCACACCAGAGAGAATACTATAGACATCAAGAAAGCCAGTCAGTTGATTATTGACAAGTTTTTCCAACACTTTTGATAAACTGGGCAAAATAGAAATAGGCCTATAACAGGATCGGTTTCATCTACCCTTTAAATAAAGGATTAACTGTGGCTGCCTTCCAAGCAATGGGAACCTCCCCAGAAAGGAGAGACAGGTTAAAAAGGTTGGAGATAGGCTTGGCAATGATAGGGGCAGCAACCTTAAAGAGGAAAGGGTCTAAACCATCAGACCAAGATGTTTTTTCGGGGTCAAGATTCAGGAGCTCCTCTAGCACCTCAGACTCAGTGACTGCCTGCAGGGAGAAACTTTGTAGCGGGGCAGGGGAAAAAGAGGGAGAAGCATCGGGGATAGTTGCATTAGAATGGGTGGGCGATGAGGAACTGTTGGACAGGCTAGGAGGCATGGCTGAGTCAAATAGGAATCCTGACTTAATTAAGTGGTGATTAAAGAGCTCAGCCATGTGCTTCTTGTCAGTAACAACCACATCATCAACTTTAAGGGACATGGGCAGCTGTGAGGAGGAGGGTTTATTCTCCAGGTCTTTAACTTCTTATGGGCAGGTGGGATGGTAGCGTCCCACCTGGCCAAAATCCGGTGAAATTGCAGCACGCCAAATTCAAACTACAGAATTATAAAGATTTAACTTTCATAAAATCCCAAGTGTAATACATCAAAATAAAGATTAACTTGTTGTTAATCCAGCCGCTGTGTCAGATTTCAAAAAGGCTTTACGGCGAAAGCACACCATGCGATTATCTGAGGACAGCGCCACGCATACAAAACCATGAAAAACATATATCAACCAGGCAGGTACGTCAGAAATAGCGATATAATGAATGCCTTACCTTTCATGATCTTGTTCTGTTGGCACTCCAAAAGGTCCCAGTTACATCACAAATAGTCCTTTTGTTCGATAATATCCATAAAAACTCAGTTTAGCTGGCGCGCTTCAGTCAATAATCCACCCAGTTTCCCTCCATCAAAATGCATACAAAATTAATCCCAAACGTTACTAATAAACTTTTCCAATCAATTCAAACAACATTTATAATCAAACCTTAGGTACCCTAATACGTAAATTAACAATACAATTTAAGACGGAGAATCGTTATTGTCTTTACCGGAGAAAAATACCAAAGAACGCACTCTCATTCACGTGCTTGGAAACACTACAGCTAAAATGGGAGCCACCTAGAAAAACGACAATATCTTGCAAATTTTTCCAAAAACCTGCCTGAAACTCTTTCTAAAGACTGCTGACATCTAGTAGAAGCCCTAGAGACTGCAATCTGGGAGGACTTCGTCCTGTGGCAGGCTGCACCGCCTTAAGGCAATGTGAGAGGCAGAAGGGGCTCCAAAACAAAAGTTGAAGAGCATACGCACATCCAGGTACTTTCCACAGGTGTTGGAGTTGTAGGCAAAGTCATGGAAAACAGAAAGGAAAACTCTGCACACTGCTGCTCATGCTGCCAGGTGATATCTATTTACAACGCTTCCACCCTTAGGTCTTCATTAGGCATCCATATCCCAGGTGGGGGTGGAAGCTATATTATATATTATAATTTCACAATATCAAAATATATGTTCATACACAGAGAATGTGATCAATATTTATAGTAATATACATACAATATTCAATTAGGATTAAAAAAACACAATTTAGAATTATTGAAACTCTAAAACTCTAAAACGGGTCATTTTAACCTCTAGTGACTCCCCATCCCGCATGACACTAATTAGCATAACGCAATGGACATAAATATTCCTAGAAAATATTCCTATTCATGAAAATCACAAGTGAAATATATTGAGACACAGCTTAGCCTTTTGTTAATCACCCTGTCATCTCAGATTTTCAAAATATGCTTTACAGCCAAAGCTAGAAAAGCATTTGTGTAAGTTTATCGATAGCCTAGCATAGCATTTTGTCCAGCTAGCAGCAGGTAACTTGGTCACGGAAATCAGAAAAGCAATCAAATTAAATCGTTTACCTTTGATGAGCTTCAGATGTTTTCACTCACGAGACTCCCAGTTAGATAGCCAATGTTCCTTTTTCCAAAAATAATATTTTTGTAGGCGAAATAGCTCCGTTTGTTCTTCACGTTTGGCTTGGAAATCGACCGGAAATTGCAGTCACGAAAACTCAGAAAAATATTCCAAATTAGCTCCATAATATCGACAGAAACATGGCAAACGTTGTTTATAATTAATCCTCAAGGTGTTTTTCAAATATCTATTCGATAATATATCCACCGGGACAATTGGTTTTTCAGTAGGACCAATTGGAATAATAACCTCTGTATTTTACGCGAGAATCACTCTGGGAGCCATCAGGTGACCACTTGCGCAATGTAGCCGCTTACTGGTATTCTTCAACATAAATGCCTAAAACTACGTCACAATGCTGTAGACACCTTGGGGAATACGGAGAAAAAGTAATCTGGGTGATAGCCCATTCACTGCTCAATAGGGACGCATTGGAACGCAGAGCTTTCAAAAGATGCGTCACTTCCGGATTGGATTTTTCTATACTCACAGACAATATTTTTACAGTTTTGGAAACTATAGAATGCGTTCTCTATCCTAAGCTGTCAATTATATGCATATTCTAGCATCTTGTCCTGACAAAATATCCCGTTCTCTACGGGAACGTTATTTTTCCAAAAATGAAAATACTGCCCCCCAGTCACAAAAAAATGAGGTCAAACTCCTCGTTAAGGCCAAGAGGAGACAGTGTGTTCAGCCTGTGGATCCAGAAAGATTCCATTTGAAGACGTTTCCTCTCAATGTCCCCTCCCCTGCATGACATCTAGACCATCTCTATCCCAATGTATCTCAGAGAACTCTTAGGTTGTCCAGCTTGTACAAAATGAGCAGCAGCCTGATTTTTTGTCTCACCTGTCTGTATATTGCTGCGGTGCTCACTGATCCATGTCTGAAGCCTACTACGGGTTTTCCCTATGTAAGACAGACCACAGGGACATTTCAACATGTAAATTACATTGGTGGATATACAAGTAATCAGGCCCTTGATCTTAAATCTTTGTCCTGTGTGTGGGTGGGGGAGGGGGGTGTATAAATAAGTTGCATTTCTACGTAAAGCTGCATTGAGCACATTGGCCACATTTGTAATTACCCTCCGGAATATTGTCCAAAAACATTTCCCTTTTCTCTGGTGGGTAATCAGATTTAACCACAATATCTCTCATGTTTGGAAGTCTTTTACTAGCCATATTAAAATAGTATATTTAAAAATGGGTTTAAATTGTGGGTCAATATCAATAATGTACCAGTTCTTCCTGATAATGTTCTTAAATGCCTTCCCCGATGGTGAGTATTTTGTAAAGCATGATGGGACATGTTCTGCTTTTTCTATTTTTCTTCTTTCCAACTGTCCTTCAAAATGCTCATTGGCATGTTTTACCCAATTGTCTTTGTACCCCCTTTCCTTAAATCTTTGTGTGAGGTCCGTGGTCTGTTTCAGAGACTTTTAATAAGTGGAGGTGGGTGAGAGCTATCACCTCTAAGGAGGGTATTCCTGTCAGTAGGTTTCCTACAGAGATCCATAGAGAGGGATGATTTGTCCTTAATAACCATCACATCAAGAAGACTGATTTGTGATAGGTCATAGTTAATGGTGAAGGGAAGGTGTTCATTCATATCTTAGATAAGCATGGAATTTCAAAAGTTCTTCCTGGGTGCCTGTATAGATCAGGAAAATGTCACCAAATATCTCAGAATTGGGAAAATATTGGAGAGAAAAGGGTTAAATTCTGGATTCAGCTCCACCTGTTTTAAAACATACCTAGATACAGGTTAGTATAATTAGGGGCCACAGTGCTCCCCATCGCTGTCCCTTTGGTCTGGAGGAAGAAGTCTCCTCTGAAGATAAAATAGTTGGAGGTTAGTACCAGTTCAGCCAAGTCCACAATACAATTGGTGTTGCGTAGAGCATTAGGGGGACGTTCATTGAGGTAGAACTGGAGGGCCTCTAGGCCGCCCTGGTGGGGGATGTTAGTATATAGACTGATAACATCAAAAGTACACAGAATAGAATCTTCAAGTATATGGTCCACAGATTTTTTTTTAATGTATGAAATCAATAGTGTCTAGTATACGTGGGGAGGGAGATTTCACAGGTTTTCACAAAATGGTCTACAAAGGTAGAGATGTTCTCTGTCAGAGATCCATTACTACTCACAATGGGCCTGCTTGATATAATTGGTGTCATGCTCTTGTGAATTTCGGTTAGAGCGCATATGACAGGTGTGTTTGGGCAGTCAACTTTCATATACTCATATTCTGTCTTTGTAATTTTCCCTTCATTCAAAAATGTAGATAGAAGCAGTTGTCCAGTCAATAATGGGGCTGTGCCTCTGGAGCCATGAAAATCCCAAAACAACAGGAACATGGGGAGATTCAATGAGAAGAAGCTGTATGGACTCACTCACTGTGATTGCCCGACACATGCAGGTTAATGGACATCGTATTATGAGTGACCCTGCCAATGGTGCATCCATCCATCTGAAACGGAGAGGAGTTGTGTGGAGATACCCAGCTCCAATACCAGATTAGAGTCCATAAAACTCTCATCAACCCCTAAAAACTCTCAAAACTCTCATCAACCCCCGAGTCAATTAGCACCCAGAGAGATTTAGACCTGTCACTGCACAGCAAGATAACATGGAAGGGAGTATGAGTAAACTCCCAGTGTGGCCCACCATTGTACTCGTGAAGGCAAATGGCGGATTGTTGCTCCCAAAACTCCGTAGCCCAGGAGAGCACCCTACCAGACAATAGCGTTATAAGATACGCTATTCTTGAACGGTCCAAAGGAAATGAGGAGGGCTGCAGCTTAAAGATGAGGGAGCACTGGGAATGAAACGCCCGGCAGGTTCCAGGGTCCCCAACATAGCGCTCAGGAGGAGGTAAGCAGGGTTCTCGGGAAGATGGGGTAGATTGTACAAAATCATCACTGGCAGGGGGATTACGGAGAGTCCAGGAGGTCTCCGTTGTGGCATACTGCCTGATAGACAGTCCACGGAATTGCTCCAGTAACGTTTTGAAACCCTGGTCATGGCGTCCCGCCAGCATGTGGAGACCTTCCATAAGGTTCTTAAGTAGCTCCTTATGTTTTTCAATGGTGGCTCCCTGCAAGGAGACAGCGTTCGAGTGTCGTGGTAATTTCCTGTATTACTAAATGAGTTTACAAA